>NW_019104422.1:655393-732765 GCF_001856785.1 Myzus persicae
CATAGATAATAAAGATATGGATAGGACATATTGGTCTTATCAGCGGTCTTCGAGGGGAACAATTGAGGCCAAATAAAGTATACCTATATTGAGTATCGACTATCAATATAAAGGAGCCTCAATTGCCTTCCCCTCCGGGAACGCGGCCTCAAATGTATTTAACATAGGCGTGGCCTATCCATATCTTTATTATCTATGGCAGGAACACACCATAATGTGTATGGATAAGAAAACTTTACAATAAATGTAATATAAAATACAATTTCAATCATAAATCAGTAGTATCTAGGTAGGTATATTATAGTTAATTTTCAGAAAAACAAAGTAAGTTAAGCAAAAAGCAATTTGAAATTTGAGTAATCAATATGAAAACTGAAAAGGATTGATAAGTGATAACATCCATATTTTGTAAACATTGCCCGACCTTCATATTATGGCGACCAGGCGTCATATTTGTATGCATTGTCTATAGAAAGTCGACTGTCTAGTTTATATACATCTGTGGATCCAGATTTTTTAAGATCCACAAAATAATTATTCCGAGAGATTTTTTGCCACAAAATATTTGTCCCGAAAGACCTAGTTAGTTCCGCATGTTCCAAACGTAGAACAAGCATTTTGTGGAACAAAAGTCCATTGGAACAAGTGTTTTCGGAACAATATGCAATGTTTTAAAGTTAAAAATTTATAAAATGTTCAATTTTTAGGCTTAACTGAGGAATAAAAATTTAACACAAGGTTTGTCATAACTAAGGATTTTTTACTCTTTTTATACAATACTTAAATTAATTTTTTTAAATGTAGGACCTTTGACGAAAATAATAACTAAAACTCTTTTGCACCTACCCCCAAACCACCAAAAGTTATGCTGTGCCCCATGCCATTATTTCCAGAATATCTTTTCCAAACATATTTTTTCCAATCACCACTTTATCCACAACACATTTGATCCAATGGTCATTTGTTCATTTGTTGTGGTCGTAGATTACAAAGACTTTGATTTATGATAAAATATAATAACAAATGAATGACAATTGTCGTTAAAAATATTTTGTTTTGTAATATTTTATAATACCTAAGTGTAACACTAATACAACTGTATTAAAGTATAAATAAATTTTTAAAAACATTGTTTTTGTTTTATTATATCCTTTAAACTATATAAACATTTCATATTGTGTTATACATTTACGTTGGTCATTAAATTGAAAAATACATATTATTGCTTAAAATTCAGTAATTTAATTAATTTAAGGAACGTTTCATTTTGGTAGGTACCAAAAAACCTATAATTTATATTTGATTTAATAATACATTAGTATAAAATAATTTTTATGCCATCATATAGTTAAAGGTAATGTTTACATTTTCTTGTCTTAAATCATCATACCGATAAAAATGTGCATTTGCTTAGATAAATAAGTAAGTGGTATATCACAAGTAATATAATATCAGAAAACATTTTTGGGTATTTAAAATCTAAGTCCCGACAATATTATTCTAATAATCTAAATTTTAGATTAACTGACGGGGTGGACTGGCTATTTAGGGTGCAGGTTGCAAAATTAGTTAGGGGCCCAAATATTATATTTTTTTAACTTACTAAAATTAGGAATAAGTTCTACATTACATTTAGAATTACATTTAAGACAAGGACTGACAGTGACAATCGGTGCTTGGATCATAAATTTGAATGGTGGCCTGGGGTGCTACTTGGTTTATAACACCCTGGGCCAGTCTGCCCCGGATTAACTGATGTCCTCATAAATAGTGTAGGTGAGGTAGTGTGCGCTATTGGTTCAATCTATCAATTAATGTTTTTGGCTATTTTATTTTTTAAAGTTTTACTGGAGGAACTATGATGTATTTTATTATTTATATACATGTTTTTTTTTTTAAATGAACATTCATGAGGTTTTTCATTTTGATGTTAGGTACCCTATATTTTTAATAATTAGAAGCAGAATTTGTGTATGAACATTTTTACATATATCAATATTAATTGATTGCGTTTTGTTTATAATCGATTAAAGTTAAGGTGAACAAGACATAAAATAACCGATTCTCTTAACATATTTGGTGCACTGCCTGCTTGAATAACTTAAATTTTAAATACTAACATTTACTATGAGTGTTGAAAAATTTATTTTGTATACAAATTTGGCTGCGCAAAAAAAAAATGAAAATAATGTTTATCATACCTTTCATCAATCATATATTTACTTGTATTATGATAGGTACTAATATATATAACCATAGACTACCTACATGAAACTATTTTCATATAGGTAGTATGTGGTTTTACTTGAGTGCATATAAACATTTAATATCAATTTAACATTTTTTTTTTTTTCACAGGTTTTATTAATTCATTTTATACTTATTTTGTTAAAACTGATAAGTTTAAAGTACAATTGTTGCAACTAAGATGAATAATCCTAAAGTAAATATGAGTATTCAAGCAACTAAGAAGGTGAATGGTTTAGCAGATCCAACTAAACCATTTTCTTCATTTATGAAGTATAATAAAAATGATCTTGATATGACAATGCAATTTATAAAAGCACCTGCCATGACTACTTTCCTCAAAGCTAAGATATTTTCTATGGTTAAAGACAATATGATGGAAACATATAAGAAGTGTCCTTGGGGATGGAATGGGAAAGATAAACGCGCAGAGTTATTCCACAAAGATTCTAGGTAAAAGACATTTTTGTTACAATACAATTCATCATTAAAAAAATTTTTAATTATAAATATTTCATTAAAAAAATTATATTTTATTGTAGGTATATTTTAGTTCGACATTCAAGTAATAACTCAATAGCAGCTTTTGTGCATTTTCGATTTGACATAGAAAATTTGATTGAAGTTTTATATTTATATGAAATTCAAATTGATGAAAATGTACGCGGTAAAGGTCTTGGAAAATATCTTATGAGCCTCTTGGAAACTATGGCATTTCACTACAAGATGAAACGTATTGTTTTAACAGTGCTTAAAAGTGAAGAGAATATAGTAAAATTCTATTTTTCACTTCAATATGAAATTGAATCATATTCTCCAAAAGACGCATTTTATTATATACTCAGTAAAAAAAAAAAAACTCTAGAACTTGTAAAGAACTAATATGTTTGTGATAGGTTGGTTCTGTAATAATAATAATTTTAAAAACTTTTTATACATATATTTTATTTTATACTATATAATATGAATTTAATACTTTGGGTTACATTATTTGTATCGTTATTGCTACAATTTAAAGTTCATCATTTTTTTATGAAATAATATACAATGTGTTTAAAATTATATTTATAGTACTTACATATTTTTAATTAGTACAGATTAATTAAGAAATCACAACATCTTAGGAACTTACATCTATTAACAACCTATAACAAATACTGAAGTGTAAAAATGTGACAAACAGCTGAAAAATTAATAATATACATACATAACTCATGATAAAAATAATTCAAAGATAAATAATTATTCAGTTTTCATACAAATTATCAGTTGAAATCTGAAATAAAAGTTAAAATAACATTATTTAAGAAATTTCAAAAAACTAAATTTACCGAAATAGTGAGAAACATTCATAACATAATATTTAATGGAGAATAAGGAATGAAACTTGAATAATATACTTAAGTATTTTGTTCATTAAAAAAAAAAACTAAGTCTAATTTATGAATGAAATACAAAATTACTCTGCGATTATGAGAGTTCATATTATACCTAGCCTTATCAGAATATGCTACACATCATTTTTTTATTTTTCATAACATTGTATACAATGTTATATTAGGTAATAAATGAATTAATTAATTCTAATAAGGACCTATTTTTTAGATTTAGTCATTAACAATATACAATATAACTATAAAAAAATATAATATATATTAATATTATTAAACTTCTAAAATAAAGTATCGGGAAAAGACTAAATATAAAAAAATATGTCCTTTACATTTTAAGAACGACCATAACCATAACAATGTCAACTTGGATATAATTTGGTTTGGAATACATCGAATATAATTATTTTATGGTATGTATATTGTATATTGTGAAGTGTGATATGCAGCAAACCAATAAATAACTTAACATGTCTTCATTACATATTAAGATAATTTTTAACTAAATTTATAATTTAGTATGTTTGACATTTTCTGTCCAGTAGTTTTGAATTGTCATGGCTTCCAAGCTATTTAGAAATGAATCATTGTCCAAACTATACATTTCATCAGAATTTTCCTGTAATATTAAAAGATTTTCTTAGATTTTACTATAAATAATAATTTCTGCTAATTTAATTCACTATTTAAGTGGTCCTAAATTCTAATCAATTATTTACTATAACTCTAAAAATTGGTTGATCGGTATAATAATGGGGCATAAGCCCGAGAAAAAATTTAATAATTTAAGCTCAATATCGACAATCAAAATTAATTTTTTTTAAATTTAAATAATTGTGTTAACGTAAATAATATATTTTTACTATGTCACAATAAAAAATTTAAATTACAATAAATAACTAATAAGGTAAACTTACTTTGAACATGTCATCTAAATAACCAATAGAGTCTGCATTGCTACAATGATCAAGTGCTTGGGGAGTATTCCATCTACTTTTTTTGTACATTATATATCCTAAAATCACTTTAAAAAATTATAGAAAATTAACACTTGAACACAAATTAGTAATTTATTATAACAATTTCATATATTATAATATTATATAACATTATATTTACAATATAATATAACATCATATCTATAATAGTCAATTCAGTTCTTCGTTTTTGGAAAACGTTAGACTGGCCATGCTTAAATTGAATAGAGTACAAACAAAAATAAAATATAAATGGTGCTTGATAATTGCTAAATTTATATTTTATCTTAATTGTTGATCTGTAATAGTTTTAACTAGAAGCTGATTAAAAATAATAATAAATAAAGTGGTGCTTGGTGTTATTTGAGCAATATAGTAAAAGTTCAGGAAATAATTGTTTTCCCCTTTTAAAGTATTTTACAAAAATCTGTTCTTAATTTTAAGTGGCAACATCAGATTTTAATTTCAAATTTTTCAAATACAGAATAATTTGTTATTATTACGTATAACAAAGCAAAGTAACTGAAACAAATTTAAAACTGGTTTAAAATTTAACAGAAGTATTAAGTATTGAATTATTTATTAGAAAAATAAACTGATCAGCTTAAAAAAAATAGCCTTTTAGTCATAGACCATAGTACAATATATAAATTTAAAGAAAAATGCATGAAAAACAACATAAATTATTATTTATCTTTGACCGAAAATACTAGTGGTTTTTTTTATTGAGTTTAAGTATTTAATATACCAAATTATTACTGATTTTAATAGTTTTTACTTTTTATTAATATAATTTGTAAAATACCAAATGATAGAAGAATCACACAGCCAGCAAGAGATGCTCCCGATATTAAAACAAAATGAGAATTCATATAACTTGATATTTCAGGTAAAGATGTGATATTTGTATATGTGTCATTTGATCTTTCAAGTATATCTGTGAATAAACGTATAAATTAATATTTTTTCATGAAGATTTTTTAAACTATATATAAAAACCTGTTTCATTCTGAAGTTCATATTGTTCTTTTAAAGCAAAACTGTCATTGAGTTCTGTGGAATTTTCTGTTAACAAAACAATTTGTGATTTGTTGTTTACTTGTACATTATTAGCAAGTCCTAAACTAGAAGGGACAGTTTTTAAACTGTGTATCTGCGTACTGCGAGCAAGACGACTTAAGCTGTATGGAGTAAATACATTACTGGACAATACTATTGGTAAAATACCTGAAAATATAATAATATATAAATAGTTTGAAGAAATAATTGTATATTGAACACTTATTTACCTTTTAGGTAACTAGCCAGACACACGAAACAAATTAAGTACATTATGTTGATACTAGGTAATGAAACATTTTAATAAAATTGTTAAGCCGTTCAAATTAACATTTCATTTCAAAGGTTTGCGAATAAAAGAATACAACAATTTAAAAACATTAATTAATAGCTTGTAATAATTTATAATTATTAAGGATTATTGAGAATAAATCATTTTATTGGGTATTAATTGCACTTTCGCAGTTCGCAGTTCGCACTTGTCACTTGCAAAGTTGATTCTTATAGATTGATAACAAAATGTTTGTATATACCACTGTCTTATATATCTTGGTCCGTGGCTTATACATTGGTGGTGGTATAATTTTATTTGTTTGAAAATTTATGGCATAATATATATAACATCTTTGGTTTTTAAATATTCTTTCCATCAGGATTTTCAAGAAGAACAATTCGATACGTAGCGATACGGAATAGTTACATACCACCTCGACCTCGTATCGGTGTCCGAGTCCGATACGGGACTCAGTGTCTAAGACGTTTGTACCCGAAACATTATCTATATGTGTGTTCGTAGCCGATGTTTACGATTATGTACATCGTGATTGTTCCATGCGGTACCACACCACAGACAAAATAAATTATAGCTTGTATAAAATATAATAAATTTGGTTTTGTTATGCATAATATAAACTAATCAGTGGCGGGCGTCGACAGCAAGGCTCGACATTTTCGGCAACTGGCAAGTGTTTCAAGAAAATCGTTGAATTTTGGTAAGTTACATTTTAATAAGTTTTTCGTATATATTTGTGAGTATTGTAAGGCTATTTCAATATGCGTTCTACTCTGTGATTTTCGTTCGGTTGCTAAAATGGTCACTAATATAAATAATATAGTAATACAATTTTTAGATTCTGTCGAGCGGAGCGTTAATTTTACTGTAATGTGTGTTTTAAAATGGTAATTTTTAACAAACTTTTTTCGGCAAACCGGTTTTGTTTTTTATGCCCTAACTCAAAAAAATAATAACCGTAGATACCTTAAATTTGATGATATTTTCAATATAATATATGTTATAAGCTATGTGGAATACCGGGCAATGTGAACATTACCCGGTCAATGTGGTCTTGCCGGGACTATGTAAACCACGATTTTTTTTAACCAACTAATATTATTTTTTAATGTACACATTGCCCGGTATTCCACATTGCGCGTAACATTAACTCTGAGCTATTTTATGCATGAGAAATGATCGATTTTTTTAAGTTATACCTTTTTTACAATTATTGACGATTATAAAACTTGGAAATGTAATACAAAGTTCAGTGTAAATTCATGATTTATATGTGAACATTTATTGAAAATTGAGTACCTATATGGTTCCATATAAAATTTTCTTACTAGTATTATTTAAAAATGTTGACTTTAATAACACAAATATTTTTTATGGCCATCTGAATTTTAAATGTTGACAAATTTGCAGGATATTCACTTGTAGAATGACGAATTTTATACTTTACCTTAGAACGACAATTTTAAGAAAATAAATAACGGGACAGTTGTTACTCCCCCCCTCGCCCCCAAAAAGCCTCTTTATTCACTTACACATACATTCATTATATACAAACACATTTGTACAGTATACAGTGTAAAAGTCCAAATCTGTGTCATATCCCAAACAATTGTTTCTAATTTATTTACCCTTTTTGAGTTAACTATTAGCCCTCGATTCTCGTTCCACGAAAATTGTTATTTACAATAGGTACCTGTTATTAATAACTTAGGCTATACAACTGTTTTAAATTTGTTTCAAACATTGATTTCTTTTAATGAATTCTTATAATAGCTGCATCCGAGTTGGGTCCCAAAATTAAAATTGCTATACTAGTTGGGTCCCGGATTTTTATAGTTACTACACTAGTTGGGTTCTGAATTATCTTAGCTACAACACTAGTTCATGAATATTTTTTGGTAAGTACTACAATATACTAACATTTTCCTTCCCATTTTAACAGACTTAAGACTGTCTAGGATCTATTTAGACCACAGGTATGGTTAAAAATGTTTTTTTTACAGTTATTTTTTTATTTTGTTTGTTTCTTTTTTATTAAAATATAAGTTATTAGAATATATATAGCCATATAGATGTAAGTGAAAAAATATTAAAAATGTTAAAAACCAGGTATAAAAATATATATTATATAATATAAATATAGCCATATAGGTGTAAGTGAAAAAATATTAAAAAGGGAAGGAAAATGTTAGTATAGTGTAGTACTCACCAAAAAATATTCAAGAACTAGCGTTGTAGCTAAAATAATTCAGGCCCCAACTAGTGTAGTACCTATAAAAATCCGGGACCCAACTAGTGTAGTACCTGCGATTAGCCCCTAGTACTCGGGACCCAACTCGGATGCGCCGCTTATAATAAGGAAAACGGCACCATCTTCTTGAAACGGGATTAAAAGCGTCCCGTTCGAAGTTTGTCAGGACATGGTTGTCAAGAAAGGGAAATCTCTTTTTTTAACAGGACATCTAGTCACCCTAGTTTACCTGCTTACTTTTCTAATTTATTTAAGAAATATTAATCTAAGACACCTAAAACATTATATTGTTACTTAAATTATTATTTTCTATACTCGTCACTCGATGAAGTTTAAACAAAATATTTAGACAACTTTTTTCAAATTTATATTTCAATCCGTTCATAAAAATCGAACAGTATTACCTAGAAAATGTGATAATAATTAATTACATGTTGTGTATGAAAAAAAGATATGATTCAGTGAATAAAGAATCCTCTTTTGGAAATTGAGGTGGAATAATTGGAGGCTATTTATAAACATTTAAAATTTTTAGTGTTGATATAATTTAAACCCGGTAAATAAGTTGTAATATGTAACACAATGTCTACATATGTTACTCTGTTTGCAGCTAACAAATAGATAGACACGATTATTTTTAAATGCTTAAAATGTTGACAAAATTCGTCAAAATAACAAAAATATATAAAATGATAAAGTGTATAGCTAAGGCTTGAAACTTTTATTCTAAGTTCTTATGTTCCTCATAAATACTTATTATTAATATCCAAAAATCTAAAATATATATTGTTGCATTGTTTTTTTTTCAAGTTAAAATGGTTGACAAAATTGGACATTTGAATGAAGCGAATAACGATTTTAGTTATTTTTTTGCAATTCAAAATATTAATTCTGAGCTCTTGAAACTTATGGCATATATAATTATATTTTAATAATATTTTAAATAATTTTTATTTTGTATTATATTTTATGCTATATTATACAAAATGGCATTTTCAAAATATTTAGATTGATTTAATGATTTACCTATTGACTTTTTACACCATGAATCTCTGTAATTATTCACACCGTTTTATACGGTAAGTCGGTATTGACTCTAAAGTGGATAACATAAATAATATATAGATAGTATAAATAATATTAAATATAGTTTATTATAATAGTTAATAATATAATAAATGCATTGCTTTTGAAAAAAGCACGTGAAACTTCTTTTGCAGTTGTTGGGTTTATGGGTTTATTTCAAATGAATTATTTGTAAACAATACTCTAATATAAAAATGAAATTTATCATTGCAGTAATCTGCAAGATTTAAACATATTTATAATTTTATTACAAAGTAAAATCAGCGATGCTGTAATATTAAATTTTTTCTTTTAACTCCCTCTCCAAAATACATACCTACTACATCAAATTTATCTCGAAATTGAAGATTTAATCATTTTTTCTATTATAAAAAATATCTTCAGATATAAAAAATACTATCATACATAATTTTGATCAGTACAAAAGTAATGTTATGTACATGTTATGTATCAGCATAATGTCCATAATAAACAGTCAGGTTTTTTATTTTTAGGCCATTGTAGTCATGTAGGTATTAATTATAATTTATTTTTACAAAACAAAATATATTTTATATTCTAAAATAGCTGGTGATATTCTTCGAAATTATATCAGACGTTGATAGGCATTGTATAGCCGTAATTATAACTATATACATGAGTATAAATGTGTAATCAACATAATAGGTATTTTGAAAATGTATAGTTATTATACAATTATATGGTACTAGCTGTACCTCCCGACATTGTCCGTGCTGAAGATACGTTTTTTTTTATAAATTATTTGTAAACAAATGTATACTCCATATTTTTACTAATTATAATTATAGTACCTAATATATTATTACGTACATATTATGTAACCAAATACCAATGATAACTTTTCTAATAAACAAAAAAATTATCATTTTTCGTGAGCTGAAAAAATGCATGTATTGGCTTTGTTTGCTTTACCCACTTATAAGGGTTGAACAAATACTCTGTAAACACCCTTAAAGTTTCAAGGATCCAATGATATAATTTTCATTTGCAAACGTTCCAGTAGTTTTTGAGTCTATAATAGCTACAATTCAATTCTCATATTTGTTTTGCTATATAATATTTTATTCGAGGCCATAAACGCTACAATTTGATGCATGCATTTTCTTCTGCGGCATCATTTGGGGCTTGACAAGAAGGGCATTTGCCCCTTTCTGATTTTAAAAGGGTGTCGGGCTGTTTTCGTTTAACAAGTAGTATATTTTATGACCTCAAAAACATGTCTATTTTTATAAAATGTTGAAAAAATATTTGTTATGTACTAAGAAATTATTGTCACTCAATGATAAATTGGTAATTAGTAATTACTAACTAATAGTTTGTTGGAAATTTGAATATATTTATATTTAGACGCATGTGGGACGCGAATGATGGTTGGTATGTAATATGTATAATGTGTATGGGTGTGATAATTGTGTGTTGTTTGGAGGAAAGAAACATGATGTATTAATTTTTGGTTGCGAGTTAAACGAGCATTTTTTTTAAGGAGCAGGTCAAAACTCTGGTCTCCCTCTATTAAATACTGAAATGACGCCACTGTACGTTTATCTCATTGGCCCGAGTATTCAATGGTAACTATTTATTTATTCTGGGTGATCCATTTAAGTGTCCATACTAATTATTTTGAAAATATTTTTTTTACATATTTGATATCATTTCTAAACCACATTTTGGAAGAAAAAAAACGAGATTTTTACTGTTTATTATCGTTAATTATTTCTAAGTTTTTACTTTTTCGAATGACATCATACTTATTTGATTTCAGATTCCGTAGCAGAATATTATTTTGAGTATTTAAATCTATAAAGATACATTTTTAGACAAGTAGTTCATTAATTATAAGAAGGGCTGAGGTCTTCTAGTATATAGGTACTCAAAAATCTTAAAATATGTTTTCTATGCACATAAAAAACAAATAATATAATACACTTAAAGTATATTTCGACTAATGTAGGTAATATATAAAGTATGGTACCTACCTAAGTTAAAATATTTATGTGAACAAAAATTTGAAAAATCTATTTTAATCAATTGAAATAAACTTGAAAAATTATGTTTGAACTAACAAAGTAATTTCTACGATCATTATTTCTACCACTACTATTATAATTTGTAAAATGTAACCAATGGAAACTAATTTTATACAAAATCGATAGTAAATCTCAAAATCCCTGAGTATTAGCACCTCTTCATTCCTTTTTAGATTGAATGACTACAATCCAGTAAATTTGTTCAAAACAACCATGCATTACAACATTCACCTAGACTAGGCCAAAACACTAGTGATCTGTACTAAGATTCGTGGAGTACTTATCGAGATATTAGCGTAAACAAAAATCGGGCTTCTATTTTATAATATATTTAGTATATAGATGCAAGATGCATATGTATATTTATATTTATACTAAAATTAAATATTAAATATAATAATGTTATACAAGGTGTTATCTATAGGTAATTAAGTAAGTAAATACTAATTTTGAAGTTAACATTTTCTACAATTTTTTTACTGTAATATCAAACAACTCACTGTTTAATCCCCCAATTGTTCAAACAATTTTCACAAAATGTATCCTCATCGCATTTTCCACCTACTGTTATAATATCTACCCTATTGGCTATTACTTGTACGTATTATATACTAACATTTACTTAAATGATCTTGATAATTTTGACTTCAATTATGATTGTGAATCTAAACTTCGAAGTTTATGTTTGAAGTTTGAATGATAATTAATTGTTCTCATATACCTAAATAAATATTTAGTAATTGTATCTTCATACATAAAAAAAAGAGGACAAGTGGGTACCGCTCTGTTGTACAGTAGCTGTCAAACATGTCATTGCATTCGAAAAATGATTCTGAGTTGAGACGTTGTGTCATCCTGACGAATGCCTCAATATTTGTATAAATAATCAGATTAAATAGTAGGAAAAAAATATATATAAGAATCGAAAATATCTTATGCCTATAAATATCGCAACTTTCCAGTAAACTTTTTTTCGATAGAATTAGAATAACGTATGTGTAATCTTCTATTAAAATGTCTTATTTTAGCTATGAAAAGAAAAACGTATATGAATTTTTAACTAAAAAATAATTTGATATTTTGATGAATTTCGTCAAGATTTAAACTTAATATGTGTACTAAAATAATCATGCCTATATGTATCTTTAATATTTTTGAACTTCTTATAAAGAAACTTACAAGAAACCTATTGCATATAAGGGTTAACGGTTATTAGTTTTTGAGTTACTCCAAATAAATAAAATCGATTTTTTTCAAAAATTGATTTGCGTAAAAACGACCACTTTTTTGTTTTTCCTGACGCTTTCTAGAATAACTAGACATTTTCATATTTGTCCTCTTAATTGCATCTACTAGATTTCGAAAAGATGCCGATTCCGAAAATCGGAGCATTTCTACTACCCCAAATTTGGTGACTGACAGAAAAAAACATTAGTGTAAATACCTCGGTAAATACAATACATTTATCGCTCCTCATAGAATCTAAAATATTCTGATTCGTGAATTTCATTAGATTAATAGTTGTATTTTATTTTAACATTTTTCATAATATATAGCAATTAAAAGTAATGTACGTTCAATTTATAATCGCAGTAACTATTGCCCTCGGGCGTCAATAAAAAATAAATTAAAAACAAAATAATTGTTGTGTTTAGATTAAGAGCCCTCGTGGTCTGAAGTCGTGGATTTTTTACGGACTTCTACCACCCACCCCAAAAAATATAACGTTCACCTCCATATTTTACGAATATTTTTCAAACCTGAATCTTTTTTTTTTTTTTTTTATTAAAAAAAAAATAATATGTACAATCTGTACTATGCTATACAATAAGTAATAGGGTTAATTTTTTTTTACAAGGCTGGACGGCTTGATGGAAGGGGGTGTCCAAACAACACTACTTCAATTCTAGACTTTTAATTTGTTATTTTTTTTTTATTATTATTTATTATTATTGGTTGAGGAGGTCCTTGGGCCAATTTCATTTTAGACGACGTGGTGGATTATCGGGGAGAGTGAGAGAAGAAAGATTGGAAATGAGTGGATTTGGGTGGTTGACTGTATTATTGTGAAATAATTTATAATAGTGGGAGGCTAGGGTGTATATGTTTGTAATATTGAGATCAGAGTGGAGTGTGAGGTTGCTGACATACCAGGGGGCGTTGGTGAGGAGGCGAAGGCAGATTGATTGGAAGGATTGGAATTTTTGAATGTTTGATTTTTTGGAGGTACCCCATAGCTGTATTCCGTAAGTCATTGAGGGGCGGAGGATTTGTTTATAGATTACGAGTTTTGTGTTGAGAGGCAGATTTGATTTAAGAAGGTGTTTCATTTTGTGGAGTTTTAAATTGAGTGACTTCCTTTTTGTTTTTATGTGATATGCCCAAGTGAGTTTGCTGTCGAGATGGACTCCGAGGTAGCGGGTCTCTTGTGTTTTAGGAATCGTGACATTGTTGAGGAACATAGGGGGACTATGATCTGGACGTAGAGTAAAGGTTATGTGGATAGATTTATTTGGATTTATTTTGATTCTCCACAAATTGAACCAGTTGTGTAGTTCATTAAGATGGGTTTGTAGATTATTAGATGCTATGGTTAGGTCGACATTGGTAGAAATTATGCCTGTGTCATCTGCAAAGGTAGCAAGAGTGGGGTTTTCGGAGTGAGGAATGTCGGAGGTAAAAATATGTCGAGAGTTTGTGAAATTATATCGATTAATCTGTGGACTTGATGGAGTGACGAATATTAATTTTTGAAACCGAATTGAGTGTGGGGGATTATATTTTGGCTTGTTAATATAGGGTTTAATCGCTTTAGTAAAATCTTTTCTAGGATTTTTGAGAAAGAAGGTAAAAGGCTGATAGGTCGATATGAGGAAGGCAAGTCAGGAGGTTTATCAGGTTTTGGAATTAAAATAATTATGGAGTGTTTCCAAGAACGAGGAATGTGGGAGAGACGAAGAATTGAGTTAAAGATGAAGGTTAGGAGGAGAATGGCTTTCTTGGGCAAGTGTTTTATTATTCGATTTGTTATTAGGTCGTGCCCTGGTGATTTATTGTTTGGTAATTTAATGATAATAAATTGAATTTCGCTGGGGGAGGTACGTTTTATGGGTAAGAACATAGAAAGGCAGTTGGTTAGAGATTTTTCAATGAAGGATGTGTGATCGATGTTGTTTACGTCGGGGTGAGGTGTGAAATTATTTTTTAGAATAGAGGCAAATAGGATTGATTTTTCTAAGTTGGTCTTAGCGAAGGATCTGTCAGGATATCTAATTGGTGGTATTGAATTTTTTTTATTTAGAATTCTTTTAGTAGCTTTCCAAATAGAATTGTTTGAGTTGGTTAAATAGTGTATATATTGTTGGTACATTTCTGTGTTGTGAATGCGTAGAAGGTTTTTAAGGGAGCACGCAATGTTGTTATAGCGACTTTTGTCACTGGGGAGGTGAGTTTGGTGCCAGCGGTTTCTGGCTCGACGTTTTTCAACGAGCAGTTTTGAGAGTTGTTCAGGGAGAAAGTTTTTGTTGGGATTGGTGGGCAAGGAAGATGATGAGTCAAGGGCAGCGGTTTTTATTAACGTGGTGAGAGTCGAGACAGCAGAGTCTATCTCTTCAGTAGATTTTAAAGAAATGTTTAGAGATATATTGTGTTCAACTATGTGGGAGAATTTTTTCCAATCGGTTTTCCCTGGGGTAAGAGTGGGGAATTTTTTCAATGATACCAATTGGTTATTTAATGTTAATAGGATAGGTGTGTTATCAGACGAAAGGTCTGCAAGGTTGACTATATTGTAATTGATGTGATTAGGGAGAGTATGAATGAAAAAGTCAAGAATGTCGGGGATTCTGTTGGAATGTGATGGCCATTGGTTGGATCAGGAGGAGACAAGTATTTTATTGTTTGAAAGTAGTGATCTGTAGAATGAAAGGCCTCTGGAATTGGTTACTCTAGATCCCCATAGAAACTATGTCACAGAGTGACACGCGTGTCATAGGTTCGCCATCTATGGCTAGATGATGTTTGAAATTGAAGTCGCCTCCGGATAAAAATGTGTTACCGAGGAACTTGAAGTACTGAGTGAAGTCACTGTCGGATATTTTATTAGCGTGTCCTGGTGGGCAGTATACAGAGGAGATTGTAGTGGGAACATGGTTTAGTGAAATTGTTATATTTGTAGCTTGAAGGGAAGTAGTTTGGAATTGTGGAAGTACAGCGTGACTAATGTTTGTTTTTATTATTAATGCAGAACCAGCATGCGCAGTACCATCTGGGTGATCGCAGTGGTATGTTGAGTAACAGGGAATATGGAAGTTTGAGTGTGTGGTGAGGTGGGATTCACTTATTAGAAGTATATCTAACCTGAATCTTAAAAATTTAAATAATATAATTACTAACATTAGGCATGTATACAATAATTGTTGGTCCGTCTCTATGGAAACTAGAAATTCAAGAAGTAATTATTAAATTTTAATGTTTGAAATCATATTTCAAATAATACACCGATAATTCGATAACATTCAACCTACTATTATTAACATAATGTTAATTAAAATATTGTTATCTATTATTGTTATGGTTGGTTCAATTATTTGTAATTTTAAACGTATATAGTATATACCATAGTTTGTTCTATTTTAGTATTATATTACATACATGTTCGACGACGTCGCGGTATAGCTACATAATAACCTACCACCATGTTGGAGATTTCTATACTCTCATAAGTTATAATTATATAAATATATTATACTGTCAATAACTATTTGAATATATGATATGATGCATTTAAAAATGTAAATATAAATTTCAAACAATTAATTGGGTTTATCGCCTAACCATACCCCACCGTCTACCTATCGCGGGGCACATTCTACCAATTTTTTAATCACGTGATTCAACAATGTATACCCCATATACTGCCACTGCACATCGCTACATGATTCTAAAAATCTATGGAATATGTCTGGTATGTCGTTTGTCGTTATGATGTTAGAATTGTTACTGTGTTAGATCTATTCGATCCATCTTTATGTTTTTACGTAAGGTTCCACGACAAAATATCCCCACAAAAATATTGCATGACATAATATCCCCCATAATTATTAATTCAAAATTAAAAAAAAATATTCGTCAAAAATTAGATACTTATTTATTTATTTATTTATTTATTTATTCAGCCAAAACAATTTTAATTAAATAATTGCAATAAACACATTAATAATAGCTGATACATATACCAACTGAGCTATAAGCTCGTATCTGGTATACGAAGTTCAACGATATTACAATTCGTTTAATGTAAAATACTTATACAAATAAATTATGATATAAATAAATAAAAATAACATGATAAAATAGACTTAGAATACAAAAATATTGTATGTCAAAAAATTTAAGAATACAAAAATATGGAAATGATTAGTCAAAAATTATACAAAATAAAACACGTACCTATTATAATATTTATTATAATAGTTATGCACTATTGATTTTAAATATTTATTTTTATTAGTGTCACTATAACCTTTTATAACAGCAACTAGCCGCTTGTCCAAATCTTTATGCTTACGCCTTTTTTTCTGTTGAGGCACTCCAGCTATTTGCTGTTCCTCACGACACGCTTTGTAGGTAATGAAATAAAATGACAGTATGACACTATACTATCATTCTATCATCAAAATAACGAATAACACACGTTCACTTTGGAATTTAGATAAAGTGCGATTATTACTTCTAATCGTAACTTTTATAACAAAGGTCAACATTTTGAGTTATTATTTAACCGGGAAATTTTTTCGCGGGATATTTTGTCATGGAATATTTTTGTGGGGATATTTTGACCTGGACATTTTGACGTGTCACCGTTACGTATGGTTTCCAAGGCGCGGAGGCTAATCGTGGCCAAAATTAATTTATACCTGATTTGTTCGGACTGGTTTCCAAAGCGCGGCTGCAGCTCGCTTGACTTCAGATGTCAGACGTATCTAAATGATTACTACAGATTATACATTTATACGGATGTCGGGTGTTGGAGGTAAACGTATGGTGAATCGTGGACAAATGTGTGCTTTTCTTACATATCAAATTGTCAATTATCCAGTGTTTGAAACGTTCACTGAAAAAATTAATACTTTCAAGTTCATGTTCATCCTTAAAAAAGGAACTTATTCATGTGCACGTTTGTGTTTTTTTCAAACGGACGCGTTCACGTTCATTGAAAAAATGAATGCTTTCACTAAATTAGGTCGTAAATTAAATTTTTTATAATAGGAATTATAATTAGAAATTATTATTATATAATATAATTAATCAATATATTTAAAAAAAATATTTATTAAATGGCAAATAAATTGAGCTTCTTAAAAATCGTTCAATGTCATTATAATATAAACATCACGTTCATGTTCAATTTGAAAAAAACGTCCGCGTATCGTTCATTATATATAAACGTAAACTTGTGAACGACGTTCTTCCTTAACACTGCAATTATCTATTCTGTGACCATGGAATGATATTTTATTTTTTTGACTTGAACGGAACTTTAATTCCAATGATACGTTATAATAATACTCCAATTTTCATTCGGTAAAAATATTAAATAATATTCTTCATAATTTACAACTTCAGAGAACGACCAATGAATATGTTTTAAATTATTTTTATTTGATTAAATATTTTAACTTGACATTTTTAAATTACATTTATTACAATTCAAAGGACGAAAATAAAAATATGGTTAGGTGATTCCCGCCTTTTCGCGGAAGCAATGCGAAAGCAGTTCCCGCGGCGTCGTCGGTTCTAAACTGTAAGCAAAAAAAGATGATCCCGCCTAGGTTGTTCGTGTTGTAATGCTGTGGAGAATGAATATTTATTCAGAACGAAAATCAAGATAATAGATACTATAAAATGTACTATTTTTCTAATAAATGAGTAGCTTTTGGACAATTTATTCGTTGGGATGCTCATGAGTCATGAGCAAATTATGACAAATTTAACAAAAAGTGAAATAATTAGCAATAGCCTCATAGCTAGGTATAGGTAATATTATCAAATGTTTATTTTGTAAATTGTAATAATATTATAAAAAAAAGGTCGATCGTATTTATTATTAAAATATAGGCCGACCAGCTGACGTCGATGTGATGAAGAATATAAAACGGAGAAGGGGAAACGATTGCAAATAACGCGGCCAACAATTCGTCTTGATCGCCCGTATGCCTGCCTGCATTTCCAAAGGACAGCGAGCAAGGAGCAAAATATTATATGGATAGCGATAGCCTAACCACAGCCAACCGGGTGAATCACTGATCAGTCGTTGTCAAATACTCTCAAATGTGCCATTACGACTTGTATCCGTACTTATATGACTGGATAATAATAATATAATAAGTAATAACCTTATATTATTTTATATAATATGTTTTTTTAATGCGACGTAGCTTTTAGGTATGTATTATATGTATATTTTTTTTAACTCACTTTAATACTATACTTTATATGATAACATAACTTAACGTACTATGGAATCGTCGACAAATAAAAATTCCGTTCAATATCTGATCCGCAATCCATTTTCTACGTTGACGTATGAAGAGCAAATAGAAATAAAGCAACTAGGACGGCCTACTCCAGACTTAAAAGGTCTCGTTTCAATATCGAAAAAAGCTAACAAAGAATACACTCGTCGTTTTCATGTAGATACCTACAAAAAACACACGTGGTTATGCGGGTGCGAAGTCGAACAAGCAGTGTTTTGTTTTCCGTGTTTATGTTTTGGTAATGAAACTTCGTGGACTAATCGTGGTGTAAGGCACTTGGGTCATTTATCATCGAAAATAAAAAAACACCAAAATTCATTTGATCATTTGCAAAACGAAGTTAACCTTAAAGTACTCGGTAATGGTATTTTAAGCGATAAAGCCGATAAACTTCACGAATTAGAAATACAACGCCATAACGAGCAAATCGAAAAAAATCGTTATATTCTGGAAAAATACCTCAAATGTGTACAGTTTTGTGGGAAATATAACCTTCCGATGAAAGATTTTACTAAAAATAATATAAAGACTCCCGAAAATAACTACATCAGCGTAATGCCAGGCGCTGTTGAACTATGTAAAGGTTGTGACGTAAGTCTGCGTTGCTATTTGGAATACTCAAATAGTATAAATTGGGCTTCTACGACAATCCACGACGATTTATTGGACTGCATATTCCTTGTAGCCCGGCAGAAAATTATATCGGAAATCGAAATGGTGCAATTCGTTTCAATAATTGTTGACGGGACCACCCATGTTTCAAGCACAGTGCATTTGGTTATACTGTTCCGCTATGAATTAAAAGGTAAACCCGTCGAACGTTTTTGGGGGTTTTTCAAAGCTGCCAATGAAAACGATGCAGAATCACTGGCGCAGACGATATTGTCCGAAGTGAACTCGATTTTAAATGATGCGCCGTACAAATTAGTAGCTCAATCGTACGGCGGTGCAGCGGTAATGAGTAAAGTAAACGTTGGAATTAAAGAAATACACCCGTACGCTTATTATATGCATTGCCACGCGCACCAGTTGCATAAAGAATTGACCCAGTCGATTTCTGGGAACAAAGAAGTCCAAATGTTTTTTTCTGATTTGTCAGACATAACTGAATTCTTTTCAAACTCGCCGCAAAGGGTTGCCGTGCTGGATGGAATAGTGGGCAAACGGGCATCGCGGACCGGATGCAATTTCACCAGGCCAAGCGGCACTCTAAACGCGGTCTACATGTATCGAAGTGAGATGATGCAGTGTATGAACATAATAATGGGAACATCGCAACAGACTTCGACAATTAAACAGGCGGGATCGATAAACCGTCTACTGAGTGATTCTGTGTTTATACAGTGGTCGGCGGTCTTCAATGAAATAATGCCACACATCTACAGTCTGCACGACAATGTGGAAACCGCCGCATTGGACGAATCTGCTGACGAACGTATACCGATTTTGGTTCAACAATTCGAAAAACAAATTTCTTACGTACGTAATCAGGTTACTGATATTATTGAAATTGCTTCGAACTTGCCGGACGTGAATGTTAAAAGAAACCGTTTGGACGAGCATTGCTGTAATCGTAGTAACCACCACTATAACAATGAATCTCGAAAATTATTAGCTATTGAAATTTGCAATTCTTTAATTGATATAACTAAAGATCGTTTAGAGTTCACTCAACACTTGACCGCAGTTAAGCTATTTCAATCTGAAAAATATCCCGTTTATACGAAAAAATTTCCAATTCATTTACTTCAATGTACGGATTATTGTTACCCATTTTTTGATAAAGATAGACTGAAAACTGAACTAAATGTCTTGTATTATAGAGATGACTTTCGTACTTTGTCTGGTATTATTCCAACACATCAATATATTTTGAAGAATAATATGATTGATACTTTTAAAGAAGTTATTTTGCTATTAAGAATATTAATAACAGTTCCTCCAATGACCACAGGGCAGCAAAACAGTTTTTCAACTTTAAAAAGGATTAAGACGTGCCTAGAAAACCAAATGGTTGAAGAAAAATTGAATGCTCTAACAATGATAAATATTGAAAGTAAAATGATTTCAGATGATATTGATTTTAATAAAAAAGTAATTAATATGTTCAGTGAAATGAACGATAGATGTTTAGATTTTAAATATAAAACCAAGTAGTGTAATCAATTTTTATTTCGTATAATTTAAAATTGTATTTAAGAAAAATAAACAATAATAATGTACCTATATAAATCATTATGCATTTTTCTACGATATACTATTTAAATAAAATATGATTGATTTTTAAACTAGTTTTGTAGACTTCTTCAGGTTCTTTTTCCTACATTGAATAATAGTTGATCCTAAGTACAATAATATTTAATATATACATACTGATAATTATTACTTGAGCTGTAGCTAATATATATAATTTGGCTCTTAGTATGATATATTTGTAAGTACAGAGTTGGCCACGGAAATAGAGGTAAAAATAAAGTCGTGTCTAAATATTCAATGTCTAACACATTTTTAGTTATTAAGTTACTTAAATGCTAATATTGTATAATATTAATAATTTACCTACACAAATTGAGAACTTTTTTCCACTACTGTTCTATAATATGGGCGATGAAAATTTACATAAAAGCAACCGTGATAAATAAAAAAGGTGAGATACTGGGATATCAAATAATAATATCTAATAATAATTAATAACATATGTATACCATATGTCACCTATGAATACCTAATAAATTACAAGTTTATCTTACCAAATGAACAATTATTGATAAAAAACACTTCAAAAGTTCTACACTTATTGAATTTTTATTATTATAATATAATAGTATCTAATATACATAAGTCAAATTATATCTTTCTAAGTATTTGAATGATTATACCTTCTTGGGCTAATCGTTCTTCTTGTAGTTTTTGACATTGTTTTGAATAATTATATCTATTAATTTATACAAAATACAAATATACTTGAATTAGTTAGACATAGATTTCAAATACCCGATTCACAATTATGTGTGTCATATTCATTAGTAGTGTACAACACATTAATGGTGGATATCGATTGATTGTTGCATCTAACCGAGACGAATATTATAATCGTCAGACGTTGCCTGCAAACTATTGGTCAGAGGACCAGGACATCATTGGAGGTAAAAAAAATTATCATAGAAATGTTTTTGTAAATGATAATAATTTGAACGTTTTAATTTTGCAGGACGTGATTTGATGTCATCAAATGAGGGTGGCACTTGGTTGGCTCTAAACATCCGTGGTAAGTTGGCCACTCTATTAAATGTGTTTGAATTAGATAAAATACCAAACGCTAAATCCAGGGGCCAACTGGTCAAGAACTTTGTGAAAGATAATTCTTCAGCCCTAGAATATTTGCAAGAATTACAAGGATCGCAAGACTTGTATAATGGATTTAAAATGATCACTATTACAATGAAGTTAGCATAAATAATTTGAAACATAAAATGTATTATAATATTATATTTATGTATGTTGTCTGTGTTCAAAGCAGGTTATCTTTAGAAACACATTTCTTTACCAATTTTGTACAAGATGGAGGACCACCCATGAAACACCTACAAAACGGTGTACAAGGATTTGGAAATGGACCTTTTTTAAAAGTGGCAGAGGGAAAGAAACGTTTTAATGACATTGTTAAGAAATATGGACATAGTCACAATAAAGATATATTGATCAACGAACTGCTAGGACTTTTGAAATGGGATAAGCTGTATGAAAAATTAAAAATAAACAAATATGGAAGAAGTCAAAACTAAATTTAAACCTTTTGTAGACATTATCCTGATGAAGAGTTGATCAAGCGGACTCCAAAATTCCCCGGAACTGATAACCAGAAGAAATTTAGTTCCATTTTTGTAGAAATGCCAGCTCGTCAATACGGCACTCGGTAAATTTGCTGTGATTATATAATTAAATACTACAACAAGATTTTTAATTAAAAAATCATTTAATTTTAGAACACACACAATAATACTAATAGACCACGATGGAAAAGTAGAATATAACGAATGGACCAAGTCTGGTTCAATTTGGAATCATCAATGTTTTACGACTGCATTAAAATGTGAAATTTAGAATGTGTACTCTACATGTTCTTTAGACTAAAAACTTTATAGTTTTTTTCAGTTTAAAATGTTCTTGAATTTATATACAGAAACCATAAAACAGGAGCAAACTGGAAGGTATGCGAGTCTGAATTCTATAAAATTCTAAAATTCTATATAATGGTAAACTTATAGCAATAACCAGGGCTCATTAACTTATAGCTCTAAAGAATGTTAGTTAAGTAAAGGTTGTTATAAGAGCAATAATGTGATTTTAAAATAATTTATATAAGCACTTAAATATGCATTTAAAATACCAGAATATGAAAAAATTTGAATAATATTCCCCAGAATTGTTTATTTTGCCTTGGTACTCTATTGTTTTGAAGGTGGTACTGAATTAGACACAAAATAACATTTCAACTTTGAAATATGTAACATATAATTTCTTATTTAGCTTCTTGGTTTTCTAAAACACATTTATAGCTCACATGTGCACCTTAGGACCTCTAAAAAAAAAACTAATGATAGAAGTTACGAGTCATAGTAATAACTAATAACTAATAAGTAATATTGTTAAAATTCAGCAGCCCCCATACTGATGAGACCTTAAGTGCTATAGCACACCCAGCATAGGGTACAGCATACAATTAGTTGGGGCGGGGGGATTAGCCTATAACTGCAAATTATAATATTATTGATGTTTTTTAAACATTAGAAAGATTTTATACATTTTTTTATACACCTTTGGTTAAAATATATATGATTTATTATCATTTATTAATACATTAGCGATGTACTTGTAATTCCATACAAGAAAAAATGTTCAAACATTGTAAATAGACAATAAACATATTGTATATGATATTATATCATATTGCATAGTGTATTGTGTATGATTTTTTGTTTAAAATGATATCACAAGATCGATCAATTTAATTTTTACTGTTATTATGTCACGCACCAGACTACCTGGTCACAGATATTAATGAATAATTGAGAGGTGAACAAATATAAAGTAGTGTTTGATATAAATGGATAACTGAAATGGTAAATAAAATTGATACTGCAGAAAATATACAACTAGATATTACCATAGACATAAACTTTGTATAACAACAGTATCTCTATATCTTACCCTACTACTCCACACTGTACATACGAATAATCAAAAAGTGCCGTCTACGTTAAGCTTTCCATACACTCATTGCTTGTCTAGTAGTATAAGGTTATGGATATTATAGAATGGATAGGCTACTTGTTATACTTATGATTATCATTCAGGAAATAACATGAAAATATCAAGGTCGTATCACAAATATATTTATGTATAATTATATATTGTGATAAGACTTCTGCCAGGGTGAGATGTAATGATAAAAATAGTCCTTCCATTTTCCCTATTCCAGCACACTTCCTTCTATTGTGATATAGCCATTAACTATCCATTCTTTAATATCTGTAAATGAAGTGCTGCAGAATTAATAAAATAGATATTCATATATATATACATTTTTTAATATAAATTTGATAAAATTATTTTATAGTATCAATCGGTAAAAGAATACTAGTCTTTTTAAGACTTAGGAACAGCTTAATAATCAACGTATTATGCAAAATGTTGATTTTTATGGTTATTAACGTTAAATCACAATTAAATGATTGAAAATATGAGTAGTTGGAAAATTAAATTTTATCTATAGTACCTATTTACAATGAAGTGAATTTTTTTTAATAATATAAAAAAAAATACATATAAACTTTATTCATGAACTATAATATTATAAATTATAACTTTTTAATGATGTTGAATATTAGGCTTAGGTTTATAATAATGTTACAATGTTTAAATTATAATTTAAAAGGTTATGATTAAGAATAATTCAATCACAGTTAATAATTTGAAACAGTACACTTCTATTATCAATATGATATTTGCCTATGATTTTTAATTTTGAATACAAAAGATTTTGTAAAATATAATTAAGTATAGATAAAAATAAAGTACTCATACAATTAAATGCTATTAATACCATTTTTATCTGCTTGTTCCAAAAGTGCTTGTAAATTAGTATCAAACAATTCACATCGGATAGGCATTTCTAAGGAATAAAATGGATTCTTTAGAGCAAAGTCTGCGTATATTTCATAAATTTTCTTTAAAAGTTGTTCGAGGCCTAAATGTGTTGGATCAGCAATTACCATAAATTTCACTCCTAAAATATACAATTGTTAGTTCACCAGTAAAATGTATTAATTCAGAAAATGTAAAAAACTGTATTCAATACCAGTCAGAGTTTGAAAACATTGGAGTTTGAAGGTATCAGCTTCTAAAGTTTCAATTCCAGAACTCCTGGGTTCTGGGCTCAATTGTGATGCAATGGCAAATAATGGATAAAACATACTAGCTAAGAATATCTTTTCATTGATAGTCATTTTGGGCCGACCAAATTTCAAATTAAGTGGATAATTAGTAGCATCATCTAACATTTCTATTGCATCTTTGCCATCTTCCAGTTTTCTACCGGAAACAGGAACTCCATTGATTGCTAGTAATACATGACCAACTGAAAATACAAATAAAAACACTTATATTAATTTGATAATGGGGTTTTAATTATCTTTTGTAAAGTGCCATACCTTTGATGCTGTCTCGTTGACCAAACGAAACTAATAGTCTGTTGTTTTCACAAGATAGTTTTAGATCTAGCGGATAACCAAATGTTTGTTCGGTTTCGATTTTGGGCACTGTGTAATCGTAATTAAATATCAATCCCCCTGATTTTGATACAATGTACACACCGTAGATTCCCATTTTTATGTAGGAGCTATTTGCTTAAAATATATTCTTCATTACATTCATATTAAAAAATACACCATTGTTTCTCTTGGAATGAACACTAAAATGTAGGCATATGCAACTATTATTGAAGGAATTAATCACCAACAAACAAAGTAACTGAACGAATTTAGATGAAATAATAATAATATTACATCGTTTTAATTTATGAAAATGTATAGTAACAACGAACAATTTTCATCGATTCGGAATGTTAACTACAGAATACAGATTACAGATATAGTGTCATATCACTCATATTATCTGTGATATCATATCATATTATGTGGTCTATGTTCATAGCACGATTTAAGATATACACAGGTTGCCCATCGGGAAAATATGATAAGGTGAGTACACAGCTGATATATACATTTTTTTTCATATATCTGTGGGTGAGTAGTTTTATTACTCTATGGTGAGTACCAAATTGAGTTCTTCATGGTGCTGTAAATTACAGCAAGCGCTCTCTGTGAGAGAAAAATAAATTACCGTGTCGCTGCTGGCTGCCTGCTGAATTTTAAATGTTGTAATTCTTTTTACTAATTTAACTTAACAATTTTATATTATTTTCCAAACATTTTATTGAAGTCTGCTTTCAAACTGTATAAGTTTAACAGTAATTTAATATTATAATGTAAGTTATATAGATTTTATTATTTTATTATAATCAGCAAGCTATAATACAACCAATATATTAGTCTTAAAATAAAACTTAGCAGTACACATACGAGAAACCATATTCTTCCAAAAGATATTCTACTAAATATACTCATTATCAAATACCCATGTCTTAATAATATCCTTTTCTTTGAAATGCTTTTAGCAAATGAGAACATTTTTATTAAATTTCATATCTAGTGTATTTTCCCACAAATCTAATGATGCTTTGGGTATACCAAAATTACTACTTTTGTATAGTGTTTTACAATAAGGAATGCAGCACTTCATTTTACTATATTTTTCCAATTCGAATAAATATTTTTTTATAGTTTTAATATATCCTATGAAGTCTCAAACCTCAAGTGTAGTAGAAATAATACCATACGTCATACAAAATAACAAAGTTTTGTATGCTCCAAAGTAATAAGTACCCAAAGTACTTAAAGTATTTATACATATCTTAAATCGTGGAATAGAATCTATGACATAAGTTCACATTTTTTAGTGTGATAATTAGTTGTTGATTTAAATTGTGTTAATAGAGAGCGCAAGCGTCTTTTTCCACGGCTGTGAGTCAATCTCGTCTTCAAACTTTTTACTTATTAAGACTAAACAGTTCTAAACTATTTTATGGTTCGAAAGTACAATATTGATGTACTGAACCACTATAAAGGTTTCATCGATTGACATTACACAGTAAAATAGTTAGTTAGTATTAGGAAAATACAGGTAAATGATAATCATATTCAGTCACTTAAAATTTGAATTGCAAAATATAGCAATAAAAATATAGCAATACAAATTTTACAGCAACATAATAAAACCATTTCTTCCTACTTACTTATTATTTTTAATGTGACAATTATTATGCTAAATATTCAAACTTTATATATGCTATTTGTTCAGTGTTCAGAAGTAAGTTAGGAAATAGGAATATTAGGAATAATAATAGTAATAATAATAAATAAAACTTTAAATAATATGTACTACAAACGTCGAACAGAACAGAAATGTATTTGATTATTATATGCACATACAATTACCTAGGTATATTTAACTTTTAAGTAGATAGAAGAAAAAAAATCAAAAAATGTATATATTTTATACAAAAAAAAAAAAAATACAAACTTAAGTATAAAATCCCATTTTCGTAGTAACATAGCAAATCTATCGATAATTTCTTCCACATTTAAATCAATGTATATGTTTAGTAAGGCCAATCCTGTAAGTCTCGTTTCTCCCATACTGTTTCGTAAGTATGTTTTAAGTCTCCGTAGAGTTGAGAATGACCGTTCAGCAATAGCAGTTGTATAACAGGCAATGTGGCCAACATTTTCAAAAGACTGAATGTTTTTGAAAAAATCATAAGACATTTCAGACAAAGTAGTCAATGATGTAGTTGGACGGTCTCTATCAGATACATTTTTCCATTTAGCTATCCATATTTTAATTTCTGCGTCAAATGTTTCATAATCAGGTAATATCTTCATAAAAAGCGCTGCCTCTTGAAAAACGTTATATCAGTTGTACTTTTAAGAAAATTTGGAATTGCATTTTTTGCACTTTTTCGAAGTAAATACAAGCCAAGGAAAACGGTTTAGCCAACCTAATTGAAATTTCAGTCGCCTTTGTTGTTCGATGGGAAATTGGTAATTTTTGGGTGATGTCCATGAACTTTTTAATAACTCGTATTTTTTTGCATCATTTATATTATTAGAAGCTGATAAAAATAATCCAATAACCAGAGAATAATTTTTTAACGATTCATTGTCTATATTTGTATCAATAGTTGCGTCTGCAAAGTGTTTGCCGCATCAACTTCGGTTGCAATATTTTCTGTATTACTCGATTCACTTTCAGTTTCTTCATTATTTTTAATTTTTTTTACACCAAAATTGAATAATGATGGTTGATCACTATTTCTTTTCATTATAAAAAATAAAATATATAATATATAATATTTAATAAATTTGGTTGTTTAAAATTTAATCAGTTTTCATAAGTTAGTACTCGCAAAAATAACCATAACACTATCGCACTCGTATATTAGGTATAACCGTTCAAATACCGAATACAGACTAAACGATCGTCATCGTTTAATAATTATTGTAGTTTAGCAATTCAATAGAAATTATTGGTGACCGATCGAGTACGGAAATAAGATAAGATAATTTATGGATATAAATCTGATATATTTTATAGGATAATTTATCCACAAAATATGAGTTTTCTAGTTAAATCACAAATCGCAATAATACAGTTTTATGTACTGTGGTTCGTGCGTATTCCTCAGTAATCACCTCGATCATTGAACTACAACACTATATAGGTATTATTGTATATAAACTTGTATTTCATACCCGACTAATAGACAGTGAAAAACACGTCAACTGCTAATTATAAAAATATTTTATAACTATAGGAGTATATTAAATTTGACTTAATTTTCCAAGAAATTATTTCGGGGGGGCTAACCCTGATACGTGCCTGAGATGTTAACAGTGAACAGTCTCTCGATTGGCATTATTTATTATTACGATGAACAATAGTATACATGCACAATAATATGCAAGTATGTAATAATAATAATAATAATAGTAATAATAAGGTAGTAGAAAATATATAGAAGCAATAAAAATACATGAAATATCATGATCTATCATATCTTTCTCCACTTCAGATTTATATTTCATAAATAAAAGTATTTGGGATTGCAAAGGGAAGTGAAATTGATACTGAGGAATAAGAATATAATGTTATCTTGGTGACATGGATTTAGCTTAGATTTATTAAAATGTCATACATTTTACACACGGGGATAATTCAATTTTTTACTATTAAAAGGTCAAAATAGAGGACATAAAAATATAATATAATAAAAATTTGTTACAATTTTATTTAAGTAATAAGCTGGGTTCAGTTAAACGACTATAATCACTTAATTTGTTTACCAATCTTGGAAAAATAAAACTACTTGGTATTTTACGATTTATATACTTTTGAACATAAATAGCTGTTGCTTTTGAATTATTATTACATAATTTGTAACACTTTAACATGTCTACTTTTTCTGAGTTTGTGTAAAGCATTTTAACAAATTTTAATACTTAATTGTATGTAAAAAAAAAATCAATACTTATGAGTTATGACAGTTCAATTTTAATACTGGCATATCTATATGCAAATCCACATACTTCATTAATTACTGTATCATGTAAGAATAATAACAATTAGCTTTTATATTTTTATAAAAAAAAAATATATTTTTGTTGTATTTTTTATGAAGGGTGAAACTGGAATATCATAATATGGTTCTTGTCAAAGAATTTCCAAACAAAATAAATTCCATAACTATAAAATTCAATTTTTTTTCATCAAACTTTAACTGGTAATAGATTTAATGATTTTTTAAGAAATCAAATTCCTCAATTATTGTGGAATCTGAATTTAAAACAACGTTTAAATTTAAATTAATATTGGCATCAGGATGGCGCTCCCGCTCACAAAAATATTATTGTACGAGTGTTTAACAGAACTATTTGAATTTTGGAGTCAAATGGCTTGGTAATTCTATTAAGCAATAAAATAATTGTATATTATGAATATACGTACCTATAGTGAGCATATAAATATATTGTTTTTAAAAGGTACATAAAACCCAGAAATTGAATGGCCAGCACGCAGTCCTGATTTGGCTCCATTAGATTTTTATCCTTGGGGTTTTTTAAAAGAAGTTGTTTACAGAACTCAATCAAATAATTTGGCTGAATTACAACAAAAAATTGAAGAAGCTTGTGTTTCAATACCAAAAGAAGTTTTTTTTTAATTTTGTAAATATTCTCTAAGTATTAAAACAAACTGATTTACATTAAAAATAAAAATTAGTACTTTTTCGTATCACAACTACTATCCAATGCAGTGACAGATACGCAGAAAGTAAAACTGAACATTCAAAATTAAGTTAATATTTTAGAACTATTTTTAAATTATAATTAATTTTAAAGTTATAAATTTCTGGAATTTATCAAATACTGATAAAAAATATACGCTTGAATATCTTCAAAAGCTGTTTGCTTTCAAGATACTATATATTATGTGAAAATGACCATAATTAACTAATTACATTTCTTTAACAACTACCTTATTCAGGGGCGCACCCAGAATTTTTTTTTTGTGGGGGGGGGGCTAAATTCAAAAAATTGTTATATTATTAGGTAGTATTTATTTTGAAATATGCACAGAAATCTTAAAGCTTGTTAATTAACAATTAAAAACGAATAAATAAATAAATAAGCTCTAGAAAAACCAACGATGTCGACTTGAACAGTTGAACGACAATACTAGTTAATCTACTGAATAAGTAATAAAATGAAAGTGGAATTTGTCGTAAAGATACCTGCGGTTTGAGATAAACTAAATTGTATCGATAAAAATGTATAATCTAGACGTTTCCGGTATCCTATACAGTACACAGTTTCAACTAACGACGATAATAATAAACAACAGAGGTCTCTCCCGGGGCCCGGAATGACAGGTATAAATATAATACAATATTATGTTATACCTAATGTTTAAATTTCGATAAATCATATTTTTTTTTATAATAATTTAAAGTCAAATGTGATTTATATCCATTATCCATATAGGTACATTAGTCAGAGCCAAATATTCATGAATTGAATGTTTGCCTATAGATCCATTTGACATTATTAAATTTGTAAGATAATTAGTTTCCAAAAATAAAATTTAAAAATTTATAAATTTTAAGAGTGATCATTTTTGATAGACATATATTTCTATAATTTTATTTTACTGGGTTATTTTTTATGCTAATATTACGTATTGTATAGAACAAAAATACAACAGTGTTCCAGAAAAAGACATCGACAACTGTTTGGGTACTTGGCTGTCTCATGCCCCTTTTAGAATTAAAAAAAAAAAAGCAAAAATTAGTTTTATAAGTAAATAGGTATTTTGACTCTCTATTGGGTACCTCTACAATAAATGTATCTTATGATATTATTATATATTTAAAGAAGGATTATTTTTATTTTATTTGTTAATTGTCAATATAGTTAATTAGTTCCTTTTCTGAAATGAAAAAATTGCAGCTGGTTTCAAGAAAAATAATAATTTTTATATATTTAAGTATTAAATGTATGGAAAATCCTGATTCATACATAACTGTATCAGGTAAAATGAATTCTACGGTTGAATAAGCAATATTTTCATAATTATATCAAATAATATTATCATAAAGTTTTGCATAATATAATGTTAGACGTTAGTGTATTTTAATTGAGATAATGTTATTAGTTTATTACAGTGTTTTTAATATAAGATTATGGTAACCTTAATTATGTGGCCAAAAAAGTTTGTGATAACGTTTTTGTAATGTTTTGAAATGTTTTGACAATAATACGGAAACGTTTACTATAATATTACTATTAATTTAACAATGTTTTGGTAATATTTTTACCATGTGTAATAATTGTTATCTGGATAACGTATTCGCTCTTTCAATTTTTTTTTTACAAACTACGATATATCGACGTTTTGAAATAGTTTTGAACTTATAGGCATTTTCGAACCACCTGTTAAACAGTTGAGTAAAAACGAAGGATTCACAATGCCCATTATTATTACACATAAGAATTATTGTGTTATTATACGTTCTTCAAATACTATACGTATAAATAATTAACATTTGTTTTTTTATATAGGGAAAAAATGCTGATTTTTTACTTTAAAATAGTTCATTAAATTATTTTGTATCTTTTATATTCATCTAGATAATTATTATTTCTTATCTTTATCCAGATATTAGAAAAAAATATATTTACATCGCACTGCAGACTGCAGAGTAGTAAAAATATGAAATATCTGAAATTCCATAATTTTCAAGAACTCTCCAGAAAACTATAAATACCAGAGATTTTATCGAAAACTTTTAGACCACAACATTTTTTGAAACTGTTGCTGTCGATTTGCTATTAGTTAACTTTAATAAAATAGACAGTGTAAACGTTCACGAACACGGCAATATTATAAAACAAATTGACTAGTTTCAATTTTTCTTTCTAACTCCACGATTTATCATTATTTCGATGTATGAGGTATAGGTTTTTTCGACACACCTGTTAAAATAGTCAAAACAAAAGTCTCATAACACTCATTCTATTGTTCGTAAGCATTATTGTCGTATTTTAATTTTTATGGCAAGGAGCGATCATTAGGCAAAACATGTATATTTTTATTTATTTCAATAATATTGTGCAAGTAATGGTATTTATGTGTACTTTCCTACTTAGCACGTATCATTTTTACTCTCTTAAAAACTTCTGACTGATTTGTAGCCCAGTCTAACAATTGCTATTTATATGGCAAAGATCTTATATTTAACACTATTTTATTATTATGTTATTCTATAGATTACCCTAAACAATAGTAATCAATATTTCTGTGCATTACACACAAGATATGACATTTACTATATTAGCTTTAATTTAAGTTACGCCATATTTTTTATTGGAACTTCAACTTTGTGCTTTGATTGAATTCGTTTTTTTCATCCCTAGCTAGGAATATATATAATAGAATGTTGTGGATGCCATTTTATTTCTTTGTCAATATATTAAAGGCTAATGAGTAATGACATTTTACAATATAGTAATTAACATATAATGTGTCAAAAAGATAAATTTTAAATTATAAAAATAATATTATACTATTTAGAATACTAAGATAAATTATATATTAAGAACGTTTGTTTTTAGCAATTAATATAAAATATTTGTATAAAATATGGTGGATAAAATATTGAACTCCAATAGTTGTGTTTAGTTTCAAATTGAAGCCTTCAATATATTTTGTTGTTTTAATTTTATCTCACCATGTGTGTAGTACCAAACCTTATGTTTTTCATATTTAATTTGGAACATATTTTTGAGCATTTTATTTATAAGAATTATATGAAATGTTTACTTAGTTGTTATAATGCATAAACGCCATAGTTTAAAAAGGCATTTTTTTATTGTTTCATAATGTAGTACCTCTTCTGTATTCAGAATCTAACACACAACGTATATTCATTAAACACCAAAATTTAAACTTTTTCTTTGAAGTTATCTGAACAGTAAATATGATTTCATATAAATTGTTAATTCAATTAACTGTGATCATTGTCTTACGATCAAGCTGTGGAGTAGGAACTGGTAAATACTAACAATAATTGTATACTTATATTAAAATATGAAATTGATATTAAAATTATCATCAACAATTAGACTAATATTATAATAATATAATACTGTAATAATATATTTATATTTACCTATTATGAAAGTGATAGGCTATTAAATAAGTTTATCGTTTGGCGATAAAATAATGTACATTAAAATAGACAGTTTATTTATAAATTTATAATCATTTATTTTTATATTAAAAAGACACACATTTTCCCATTTAGTACCTAAGTTTAGTTATTTGTATAATATTCACTGTCTGTGGCCTGGTGTGGAATATGGTCTCGGTCACCAACGATTTCTGTGGTTAAGAGCATAAGCCTGTGTTACTGCCTAGACGCCTAGTTTCCGGATGGGTGACATCCTTGCAGAGTCTTAAAGACAAATCCTCGCCACATTTACACTTTGTCTGACCCGCCGTACCATCCTAAACAGTTTTAAACTAATTGAATAACTAATAGAGCCATAGACGTTGAAGTCTTAACTCAATATAAAAAGTCACTCATATCATAATAAGAGCCCTAATTATCATAAGTACGTTTATAATATACATGCACAGTCGACTCTCGATAATTCGAAGTTGACGGGACTGTTGAAAAACTTCGAATAACCAAGAATTCGAATTGTTGAGTAGTTCGAAATAACGAGAGGGGCAAAAAAAAAAGAAAAATTTAAATTACAGTGTTAAGAAAAAAATTTTGTTTTTTATTATTGTACATACGTATTAATTATTTTAGTAAATTAAATGATACACATTAGAGTTATTTATTGTTTTTAAATTTTAAATTAAACTATTTAATAACTATATTATGTAAATTAAATTATTATTATAAAAGATTATTATTTTTCGAAGAAATGTGTAATGGTTTTCTGCTTCATCGAATTTAGTTTCATTTTATTATAGTAGGTATTTTCACGTGTTAGTGGCAAGTTTTTCCAAAATTTAATTTAGAATTACCGAGTGTACTTAAATAATAATAATAATAATAATTTATTCAACTTCTTTTTCATAATAATGATTACAAATAAATTTTGTTGTTTTGTTAAAAATGTTTTTTTTTGAATTAACTCGTGATTTTCAAGGCACCGAGTATTTACTTCGAATTACCGAAGGTTTGAATTATCGAGAGTCAACCGTATATACATATATATATATAATAAAATAAATCGTACCCATTGCAATATATTTGGTCATATTATAGTCTTAAATCAAAACATACAGAACTGAAATCATACATTAAATAAGCAGATGAGATGGTAACATTTTGATATACATTACATGTCTAGGGAGTGATTGTAATGAATGTGTTAAATTTGAATTCAATGATGTAAAATCATTGTATACAAAAAACAATTTAGAGCGAAGACGGTCATTAGCCCATAATATTTTATTGTTTTGGTGTAACTCATGAACTTATAACCGTAAATATTTAAACTTTTAACTAAATTTATTAAGATATGCAATAGTACCTATATAATATGTACCTATGTAATATAATATCCAATAAATTACATTCGTACATTTTATAATAATAATAATAATAATAATAACCTGATTGCAACAATAACATCTTTACACATTAAAACAAAATAATAAAACAAAGGTAGGTATATATACATAAAATATAACTTTATAAATTTATGAAATTAGACAATATTGCAACACTCCCAAAAAGCAGAGCTTGTGTTGGGAGAGCCAGTTCTTAAAAGAATTTATGTAAGATATGAGTACTCTAGTATCAAATGATAATTAAAAAATATAAATCACATTAAATAACAGTAAAAAGAGACTTAATTAGACTAAAAAACAAAAAATATGAAGATCATTAAATGGAGTAAAACAATATATAATAAAGAGGCCAATAAATAAGAGGCAATAACAACAAAATGTACTTTTTTGACCAAAAATTTTAGTGCAATTTGGCAAACTTATATTAATATTTTGTTTAAATTCTAACCTAGTTTTATGTTCATGATCAAATACTGGTATTAAATATTTGTGTTTATATAAATCTATCAGAACAGACAAATTATAAATAAATTTGAAGTTTTTAACATTTAGTGACTCATATAAAATGATAGTGCTGGTTTGAAAAGGTAAATTAAATAAATATTTAATAAGACAATTTATAGTAACTTTTATTCTGGATAGGTAAGTGGATATTATAGGTTCCTCCCCAAATTGATAAACCATAAGAATAGAAAGATTGTACTAGGAATAAATAAATAATTCTCTTATACTAATTATTAAATATATATCTAGTACCTTTAAATATGTAGAAGAATTTACGTAAATTGTTATTTATAAAATGTAGGTATATATTATGCCAATCCCATTTTAGCCTATAATCCAGAATTAATCCCAGATATTTAATTTCTAATAAATTTTCAAGATTAATACAATTATAACTGCAGGTTGAAGTGAGATTTGGTATACAGTTTAATGAATGAACTATTCAATTATTATTTGTACAAATATTGGATCAAAAAAGTTCAAAATTTATAAATTTAGATTTAGTTAAATTAAAATGTATTCATACAAAACCACCCATAAACTGTATTTAAAATATTATTGGTCCATTTTCAAACTTTCATAGCGTAATTTTATACTTAAAAAAAAACTGAATTGTATACAATAACATATAATTATTTAATATTGAAATTAACACCTGTAAGCTAATAACCTATGTAGTTGATGCTTAACCGATGAAAAAAAATATATTATTAGCTTCATAATAATATAGATTATTAACTGTTGGATCAGATATTAAAATGGCAGTGGCATCGGCAAAACTAAATAATTCAATATTAATATTTGTTTTTATATTCAAAAGATCATTAATAAAAACTATAAATAATAATGGACCTAAACAGTACCTTGAGGAACTCCACAAGAAATTTCTAAAGATTCACTAAAAGTATCATCAATTTTAACTCTTTGGGTTCGTCCACTTAAAAATGATTTAAAAAGGTCATTTGCCACTCCTCTTATTATACCAGCCCTATCTAATTTCTTTAGTAAAATATCATGGTTTACACAGTCAAAAGCTTTATGAACATCTAGGAACATACCTAATACTTTATAGTTTTTATCAATATTTTTCCGTATAAAACTATCAACCTCAAATAGCTCGTCATTTTTCGACATTCCGGTTCGAAAACCAAATTGTTTTTTAGAGAAAAGAGATTTTGTATTAAGGAAGTTTACTATTCTAACCTTGATACATTTTTCAAATAATTTGGATAAGGTTAGAGATAAAGTGATCGGTTGATAATTTCCACATAATAATTTATCATCGATTTAAATAGAGGTATAACAGTACATTTTTTAAAATTTAAAGGATATTTACCAGTTAATAATGATTTATTAAAAATAATTGCTAACGGTAAGGACTAAGGAGATAGATTTATATCTTCATCTAGATGTACATTTTTAAGTAAATAATTTGTCACATCATTTTCATAAAAAGAAGTATGATTCTTAATTTTCACAAGGAGTGCTTCGATTTCAATAGCGTCTATTTGTTTAAAGAAAATACTGTATTTGATAATATTATTATTAAATAAGAATTTATCAGAATTTTCAAAATGTTCAATTTCTAAATTAGATCCCACATTTACAAAAAAAGTATTAAGTTCATTAAAAATATCAACTTTAGATTCAATAGCAATTCCATCTTTATTTATTATCCTATTAATTTTACTCGTATTTTGATATAGTTAACCAGTGACCTCGTTAATAATGTTCCAAACCTGTTTCGTATTTGATTGTATTTGAATGTAATTTATTTTGATAATATAGTTGTTCAGACTTTCTGATTTATACATTTAACGTATTTCGATAACAAATGTAATATTGTCTAAACTTTGAGTCAAAAAGCCTAGTTCTTAATTTAGCGTATAATTTTTGTTTATTTCTAATTGAGGTTATAATACCAGTTGTATGCCAATCTTTGATTTTAAACATTTTTTTGAATTGTACTTAATATTAGAATACATAGAATAATTAATAAATTCTTTAAGTATAGAATTAAATACTTCGATCATAATATCAACATTTTCATAGTCCAAGCATGAATACCAATCTTCTGTTTTAGTTAATAAATCTAAATGACTAGTATTTATCATGTCAGATTTTAAGGTACCTATATGAGGGAATATTTCAATTTGTGTATACATTTGATAACATCAATATAGTCGCATAATGATCAGTGATATCGCATCTTAGTATATATATATGAATTAACTTTATTAATTTTAATGTTTTTGATAAAAATATGATCAATGCAAGGTCCCGAAAGATTTGTCATTCTAGTAATAATCATTGCTTTTATTTGAATTTTTTAAAATATTTATATTAATATCGACACAAAAAATACTTAAAAATGTATTCTTTATTTGGGATAAAAATAAGTCAATAATAAAATTATCAAGATCATCATTAGGAGATCTATATATACACAAATTAATGAAAATATAAGGTTATCAACTTTAATTATAAGCTGCATAGAATTACAATTTAATGAAACTTGTTTATCGACTTGTACTATATTTAGAGAATCTTTAATAAAGATAGTAACATCATCACTTTTAAGTTTTATTAAAAGTTACTACAGAGTTGATGGTTTTATAACCCTTTAATTTAAATTCAAAATCATTAATGAGCCATGTTTCACATAAAACAATAATACTAATAAAGTATTTTATTGTACTAAGTAATGCCGTAAGATCATTTATATGAGCCATTATACTACTAATATTTAATTTAAAAATATAGGGATTATTATTAGGATTTAAAATGTCAGCTATAGAATCAATATAAAAGCAATTTACATTATTAACATTTAGATAATTATCAAAATTAAACATATTTTTCATAATTTAAATATTAGATGTACATACATTTAAATACATACTAACTATAAGTTCTCGATGTCTTGCGATGATTTAATTTTAGTTATTTTGAATTTTTCATCTTTTCACTCAAGAATATCTGTATTAGATAACCAGACGAATTCATATTGTTTATCTTTCGCGGCAGATCTTGTTTGAGCAAAAAGCGCTCGCTTTGATTTGGTAAGACGTTCATTAACGAAAACCTTTTCTGCCGGCTATTTATTATAAATTTTATCAGCTGTTAATTTCATAGATTTTACATTTCTGATTAAATTTTTTCGCATATCAAGTGTATCTAATTTTGCAAGTACAATATTTTGCTTGTAATTAAAAAAGTTGATAGGTACTTTTTATAGGTACCTTCAACACCGTATTTGTTTTTTTCCCAATTTCTTCAACAATCAAAACACAATCTTCATTGGTTGTATTTTGAATACCTGTTATTTCCACAGTAATTCCTAAATTGTGTTCAATTTCGTCTATTTTACATTTCAAAACCGCAACTTCATCAGATAATCTTTTATTTTCCGTGATAATTTTCTCATTGACAATCTTAATATTTTTTAATTCATTAACTAAATAATCAGTTTTATTACTAAAATCGTCAAATTTTGAACTCATAAAAGATACAGATTTTGTCAACTCAACAATATTTGTTTCAATTGAGCTTATTGAACTAAATTCAACTCCAGATGTTTGGGGTTTTGGCGATTTAGTAGGCTGGCATTCAGAACAAGTAAATCTTGCTTTTGTATTGTTAGACATTTTTTTATAATTTTGTTCAGAATAGCCTGTACAATAAAAGTGAAGAACTTTTTTGCAAGTAGAACACTCGAGTAAATCTTCTTTACGAGTTGCTGTCTTATTGAGACATTTAGTACACGTAAAATGCATTATAAGTGAAACGTAAAAACCGTATTATAAGATAACAAAACAGAGATAACGGAGCACTAACGTTACACAACTAAAGACTAGCTCTGGAGAAATCCAGATAAAAACTGATTTAATAATGATTGATTTAATGCAGTATTTTCATTTTATTTTTTAGAATGTGAACGTAAGTGACTTTATATCATAATTCATAATATACAGATAAATATATATATATTAATAAATATAAATATATTTTACAATTTATTTGTTTAACAATGGTAACCATGTTCAAGTACCTTATATTTAAGTTCTAGACATATATTGAGGTGTAATATTTAAATTATAATTTTATGCTTAATTTTGTTCCACTATGTATTTTTATATTCATTCAATTCTGAGGTACCTAGGTACTTCTTATTATATAAACAAACGTTATTTCTCAATACCTATATGGTAGTGATTACTTAATGAGAGTTAGAATTAATTTTAAATTATTTTTATTCATTCAAAATTCTCATAAATATTTTTTTAAATAAATAGTATGTTTATGAACAGTATATTTTTAATATTGGAAAATTACAAACAGTTTCGTTACACTCATTTGGGATTAAAAGTAAGTATAGATTTTTACTGTCATAATATATTGTTAGTGCAATATTTTGTTATGTGTTGTCAAATAAAATTTCGAATAGTTTATTTTACATACAACTAGATAAAAACTTATATAGGTCTAATTGTAAAACTATTTTATAATGATTTTCTAATACATGTATATAATATCAATTAATATTGAATATTTTATACCATCGATGATCTATGTTAACCCAAGAGAGTAATAAACATTTGATATTTAATATATTATATATAGATGATTGTGGATTTTTAAATTTCAATTTTGTAAGGCAAAGTGTTGGTAAGTAATTTAGATTGCAAATATTCTATAAATTAAAATTATGCCAATTATGTCTATTTTTAAATATAATATAAAGCTTGTTACATCATTAATATTTGATAACCAACATCCTTAGAAGGTTACATCAATAAATAGTAAATAAAAAAATTATATTTTAATATTTGTTTTTTCATGAATTCACATTTTCAGATTATATAAATGATTATCAATTAAAGGACTTCATTAAAGTATTTATAAATAATAATGGTTTTGGGCCTGCTGATGATAATTCCCAAAAAAGAGGTAAGTAACATTTTATGAATTTGAAATAAAACTATTTAATCTATATAACTATATACGTCCATCCTAATTATAAATACATACTTAAATGTAGAGAATTTTAGGGAAATTCGCCGGAAAAAAAGTCAGGAATACAACAGTGGTTCTATCTTTCTATTGAAATAAAATAAAATCCTACATAGGTATAATATGTTGGCATAGTCATTTTTCTAAAATCACGTGAAACCCAAATAAAACGTAAACAATTTAAACATAAATTCAGCAATTTAACCTCAACTATTTCTAGTTCCCTAACTGTGTTCGTCTACTGTTCGACTCTGAATTCCTTCGAAATAACTGCTTTGAAATCGATCATATACACAATCATACATTATAGGTATTATCGCTGTTTTGGGTTTTTCATAAGTAATTCTATGAAGTCGTATATTAATTTTGTTCAATTTCGTCGTTTTTACTTTTAGATGTTCTCCAGTGAACACGAATAACTATCATATTTACTGGGGGTGTTTTAATTTTGATTAACAATAATACATCATTCACATGATAGGTGTTTCTACTCTTTGATCCCATTTTTTGTTTAGCAGGATTCCAGTTAGAAAAGAAAATAAGAAAAAAAATTAAGCATTTCTCTTGATAGTTTTACACCATATAGTTTCACGCACTTTAAGAGTATGTAATTGTTTTCATTTCATTTGTTGTTTAAGTTCTTCAAATGTTCCTTGTTAAATCCACGTATTTACGTTCCATATTCTTATTTGAGTTAGTTTGAGTATTTTTGTATATAGTTTTCTTCTTCTTTTTAATCAAGTCTTGTGTTTGGTTAAGCTGGTTAAGGGATGGAATTCGCTGGCTGACGACATGGGGAGACATAGATTGCCATCCCCTGTTGGACTCTAGGTTTCGAATCCCATTGTCTTCTTTTCTATCATTTTTATGTTTATCCTTCATTGCTTCATTGTTGAGGGAATTAATACAGTGGTAGATCGTGGCCAGGTGGCTTTCTATATCGCAGAGGCACCACTTATTTCTAAGGGTTTTTATTCAGCTATAGACAAATCTCAACATGATATAAACAAAGCTGATGCCCATTGTCTATTTTGTTTTTCGTTATGTTATCAGTTGGATATTTTTGTAACCATGTATTCAATTCAAATGCAAATTGGCATGAATAAACAAATAATATTGTTTTTGTACTTAATAATTTTCAATAAACTCAATAAACTTTTGAGCAACGAATAAAAAATGAATAATACGTGATGAATAGAAGTTAAAAATGTTTTTAATTAAAATAACTATCAATGTTTTAATCATCTAGAATAAATCAATGGTTGTTTTTCTATTTATGTAGTATTAAGTATTAACATATGAATAACAGGTTATTTAGAAGAGTATTGTTCTTCAATATTTGAATTTAATTCAAAAAATAAAAGTGAGTATGCTTCTTAAATGGATATGTTATTTTTGTATATAATTTATGGAATATGTCCAAACATGTGTGTTGTATAGTTGTGTTTGTATTTTTAAGTTTATAATATTCGAGGGACAATCAAAAAGTAAGTTGCAAAATATAATTGAAGAATATATGGCCTGATGCAACTTACTTTTTGATTATCTTTCGTAATAAGTAATAAAGCCGATCTTTAGGTTATAACCGAATAACTTATTTTTTTACTCAGTTATAAAGGAATTGTTGGTACTTAAACCAAAATATTTTTGTAAGAGCAGAAGTGAGTAAAAGTAAACACTTGTGCAATGTACATTGTACATGACGTATTATATTCATATGAAAAATTCAAATTATCTAAGTATAAAATGTTATAATATAATATTAAGTACCGCAGAATGGAACACATATTTTCGTGATATAAATAACTTAATATTATTTTACATACATTAAAGCGTTAATTAAAACAATACGCGTATACATGTAATTTTTAATATCTCTAAAGTTAATACTCTTTAAATTGCATAAAAAAAACTGTAATCGTTAGAAAAAAAATCATTATTCATTTCGATATTAAATTTATCAAAGTATGAACTTCATACGCATAAAGTAAATGTTAAATGTTTATAAACAAGGCAAGGTTAGAAAAACTTATGTGAAAACTCATATTAAATTTTCAAATTTTCAACCGAGAACCACTGTTGAAGGTTGTAGCTTATATATACCTAAATCCAAAACATGGTATCAGAGATTTTATAAAACATAAAATACCATGAATTTAGATTCTTTCCAGTATCTAAAATGTAAAGGACTATCTTTGACAAGCACAATACCCAACTAAATAATGCTATTGAAATAATACATTTTTTATATCTTTTCAGAGACGACACAGTGTAAGTCCAGAAGACGTTCAACAATTTTTAATATTGATGAATTAATTTATCGTTAATATAATTTGAATTTATAATTTGAAGAAACATCTACAGTCTTTAAACAAATAGTTTCGTGATATAAAATATTTTCTTTTAATTTGAACATTTTAAAGTTTAAACTATAGAATTTTAAAAAAATTATTAGACTTAAAATGTCTCTAAAATAACATGATATCGAACAAAATATTTTGATCTATGATCTAAGTTTAAAGGTATGTTAATTTCTTTGTAGAAATAATTTAATTGAGTTTGATTTATAACACTCAAATACACTATACCTGGAAATATTTGTCTCATAATTTATAAGTATTATAAAGTTTATTTGTTATATTATATTAGGTAGATACATAAGTGAGACAACCAAACTTCAATAACACTTCTAAAGTAACATATTTTCTTATAATTTCAGTGCGTGAAGAATGTAAGCCAAAAAAATAGTATATTAATTTAATATTGTACAATTTTAACCAAAACAAAATGTATTTATAATTCCAATAAATTTCTTAAGTTTAAAAAAATGTGATTTAAAAATATAAAATTGTATTTTATAAAGAATTAAATTCACAAACCTATAATTTATAATATGTTAAATTCAAAAAAATTATAAATGATTAAGTATAGACAGTAATCTATCATAATACATAAACTAAAGTAATTTCAATATTATTAAGTAAAAGATGGAAAATTACGATACATGCTGAGAATATCTTAAAACTTTGCGATAAAATCTGCACTAAATAGTATTTTTTAGTGAATAGACTGAATCAGTTTTAAATATATATGTATAGGGTACAAATTTATGGTGGATAATTATTAATTAACAATTTCAACTGCAGAATAGTTATAGTATTAATAGTTTTGTGGTGTAGGTAGTTCCAAATAAATCTATATATTCTAAAGTGTAAACTATAACATCTGTACTTGTGGACATTTTCATTTCTTTGCTGTTTCATGTTTGTACATTTCAATTACAATAAAGAAACTAAAATAGAATGCAGAAAAAATTTTTTTTTCTTTTCAATATCTAATTTATCAAAATATTTGAACCTCAAACACTTTGAAATTAAAATTGTAACAATGTATTTTTGAAATACTCCGACACTGTACTGAACGAATTATGAATAACTATAAGAAACCTCTTATTGTTGAGTTATAATCACTTTTGATGCTATAGTAAATAAAATACAGTGTTAATTCTCTTAAAATTTAAAATGTGAAATATTATGTTTGATAAGACATGTACTAAATTTAAATAATACATTTTCTTATAATTTCAGTGGAAAACAAAAGTAAGCCAAGGAACCGTATATTAATTTGAGTATATTGTACAATTCGTCACCAGACGATAGTGATTTAAAAATTAGAACAAATTTCTGAAATTTGTAAATAGTTAAATTAAATAACTTATGTTTGTATAAACTTGCATAATATAATTGATTTGATAAGTTGTAAATTATAATAAATAGTTAAATTATTGACAAATCTATATTTTAAACCATCATAACATAGAAACCGGCAGATGACAATGTTTATAGTTAGCTGAAAAGCGATATATTTGATGGTTTTGGCAAATTTCGCATATAATTTTGAAAGATAACAATAAGTGAAACATGGTCACAACCTTACCTCCTTAGATTGTTTAAAATGGTTAGTGGCCAACGTATTTTCTATATTCAAAAGACAAAACTGCTGAGAATATAATATAAAACACCGTGATGATCATACCTGCACTAAATAGACTTAATTAAGTTCCAATAGAATATGTTTATTGTTCTAGTGTATTTGGGTAAATTATTCATTAACGATTTCAACTGAAGAATTGTTTGGATATTTTAGTGATATAAATAAGTTCATATTACTCTAAATGATTTAAAATTTAGATAATAACAATATATGTGGTAGTGGAATGTTTGAAGTGTCTAAGGCTTAAACTTTTTAAATAAAATACTTTAAAAAAATTAAAATCATTGGGAGAAATATCATTATTTCTTATTTCAATATCCAATTCAACAAAATATTAAAAATTTTTAATCTTATAAAATAAAATTGCATCAGTGTTTTTACAATATTTTTAACTGTAGAAACAGAATAAATAACTATGAGTAACATAATGTTGAGCAATAGCTAATAATCACTTTTGAAGATAGTATTTTATGTTGAGGTCTAATACTTGTTATCAGAAAAATAATTTAATATTATATAAAAAACCAAAAAATCATGTTAAATATTTTAAATTCAATGCATACTACCTTCTCTTAAAAATGTTGAAGGATTATCTTTAACTCTTCGATAAAAGTGATAACTAAACTTAAATATTACTATTCAAATAATACATAGTCTTACAATTTCAGTGAATATGAAAAGTAAGCCGAGAAATTGTGTATATTATTAATATTGTACAATTTATCAACCAAAAGAAAATGTAGGTACTTGTAGTTCGAACAAATATCTTAAGTTCGTAAAAAGGTTAGTTTAATTATTTATGCTTAAATAAATAGGTTAAGTGTAACTTATTTAAAATTAATTTAAGAATGATTGATTTGATAAGTGGTAAAGAATAATAAATACAGGAACTCCCACTTTTTAGTCTCATTTTGGGGGACCAAAACATTTGAGTCCATTAACCGAATGGGTCATTAAGGTGAAATGAATCAAAACATTGAGAATACATACTTATTTACTTAGTGTTTATTGAAATTTCATCTATTATGTATGGAAGAGGACGTCACACCCGCACGCGTTGTCTCCGTCTTACTAGTGTACAACAGTACAACATAGCAAACACTGTTTTGCGCGGGACAATTTTTATATTTCTGTGTTTGTAGAAGTGGCTCCAAAATGTCTGAACATATAGGTAGAAAATTATCTATGTAACAGCGAGCCTATATTTTAGATAATATTAATACAATAAAAGTTATTTGCCTCTAAACATTTTGTTTTTTCCTTTTTTCATTTGCTTATAAAAAATGATTGGATTGTGTAATTAAAAAAAAAGCACACTGTTACACAGATAAAGTTCTACTTTACGTGTTATAAAATTTGGTAGATCTACAACAAATAAGCTGCGAGAAAAGTTGTCCCGCGCAAAACAGTTTTTGCAATGTTGTTCATTTTTAAGACGGAGACAACACATGCGGGTGTGACGTCCTTTTAAGTGTATAATAATAAAAATAATGTATGGATATTTAATAGAAAAATTGTTCTTTAAATAAAAATATAATAGTAAAATATGTTTAGATCCTTCAGAGTTTATTGGATTTTTCCTTTTTTGATTCAAAATAACTCCATTGACCGATTTGTGAGTCTAATGAACGAATTTTTTGCTGTGTGTTAGTATAAGTACTACAAATTGGGGCCAGCCGTCTTGAGGCTAATAGGGAAATGAGTTAATAAACCGTAAGCATAAGAAGTGGCGACCACAATATTTAAATTATTTATGTATTTGCGTAGATAATTATTAATTAACAATCCTAACTTAAGAATAGTAAGAATGGTTTTGTGATATAAATAGCTTCCTATAAATTTAAATAATATAAATTAAAACTATAACTATATACGCAGTGGTGGAATATTTCAAATATCTACGGACATCATTATTTCTCTTGTCAATATTAAATTTATAAAAAAACATGAACTTCAATCGCTTAAAAAATAAAATTGCGATAATTTCTTTTCGTTTTCTTTTCAACAAGTTACGGTAAGAACAACTTATGAGAAACCTCATATTCAATTTTCAAATGTTGAACTCTGAACCATTGTTGAAGATTGTAGCTTATACCACACTAACTTCAAAACGCATTATAAGACATTTTAATATTTTAATGTAACATACCTTATATAACCACCTCTAGATTATTTTCATAATAGAAAATGCGAAGGATTATATTTGATAAGTGTAATAAGTTATCTTAGTGGCGTATCCAGGTGGGTGGCTGAGGTGGCTAATTTAAAAATTATTTTAATGGTCTATGGTATTCTATCAAAAACTAAACCACCGCTGTGTAAAAAATTGAACTGTTATCTTATATAAGCTATTGAAATAACACAATTTATTATCATTTCAGTACAAGGTTTTGGTAAGCACAGAAATCGCACATCAATCTTTAATAGTGTATAATTTAGCATTAAAAAAATAATGTATTTATAGTTTGCACAAATATCTTAAGTTTAAAAAAGTTGAATTGAATTATGTATGCTTGTATAAACTATGGATACTTACTTCGCAGAATATTTATTTATTACATTTTAAGAATAATAATTAGTTAATCATAATATATAGAGTGCGGTAGTAGACAGTGCTTAAAGGAGAGCAATAGTGTATCTTATGATTTTGAGAAGTTTCTTTTATTTTAAAAAGTTGATTACCCGTAAAAACATTATAACAACATCACCTGATTAGATATTGCTTCCTATGGTTGCATATACAAAATACAAAACTGCTGAGAATATCTAAAATCTCCGTGATCATATATTATTCTGCACGAAAGGGACAAAATCATTACTATAGGTTTAATGATATTATGTTTATTATAGTATGAATAGTAAATAGTTGTAATTAATAATTTGACATTGACTTAAATTTATAAATAGCTGAATAGATAATCAATCTTTAAACAAATGTATTTACTACATAGGAATAGAAACTGGAAAGTCTATGGATACCAAAATATTCGTTAGTATTTGTTTAACTCACTCATCAAAGACTAATCTTTTCAAAAAAAAAAAAAAATGTTATCTCTGCAGATTTATCAAATAAATAAGACTAACATTGATAATTCACTTCTTTCCCAATTAGATAGGTATCAATTATTGAAAGATAATTTTATTTGTAACAAACACGAAGTTCAAAATTAATTTTTCGTATTTTAAAAGTAGTACTGTTTAAAGTGTTTGTAGATGCTCTTTACTTACAGTACTGGTAATAATTTATTAATTGAGAATTTGTGAAACCTAGCGTATATGCAAGGTAAAGTTAAAGATAGACACGAGCCTTGACAAACACAGCAAGGACAAGTCTACTTGTAAAATATGCATTTTCAACTCTAATGTAGAAGTGTCTGTTGTTCTGAAGGGATTTTACGATTTTGGTTGGTTGCATACTTGCATTTTATCGCCAATTATGATTAAGTAGGTTGTGGATAAGACTGGTGCTCTGCAAGGTCGGGCTAAGCCGCTAAGGACACAAAGGAGGTGGACAACGTTTTCGAATTTTTATAAGCTAACCGACTGGTGACAAATTCAAAAAATAAATATCCAACGACAGTTCCGCATATTTACGAAGTGTATGATTTCAGCACTACACATAGAATAAACCATTTTCATAAACACGCACAAAATGTCACTTTTTTATGGCTTTAAAATTTAAATAAATTTCACAAGTATTGAAATGAGTTGTGCAAAAATGAATTTTCATACTAATACTAATCATACTTTAGTTCCATACATACTAATCGTAAGGTTAGTAGTTATTTTTAAGAACAATAAAAAGAAAAATATTAAGTATTTTAAAAGTTAGTTACAAATTAAAATATGTTGAAAAATATTTTTATCTACAAAAGGAAAAAGATGTACAGTATGAACTGTCCTTGTACAATTAACTCAATATATTTATTATTATTATCGTTACCTGTATTTATGGAACCCGCTGGGGATATACAGAGAACAATTAAGATGGCGAAAATGTCAAAGATTGGGTAAAATGAGAAAATATGAAATTAATATATGATGCTAAACTCTCACCATCATTAGACAGCGGCGGATGTCGGAAAAGTTATAAGCCCGACAACGTCTTTAGGCGACGATTCAACTTTAAAAAGGCTAAATGGGTAGAAGTCACGAAGCATATGAATACTGAAATACAAATGCTACAACCAACACCTGAAAATTATTGCAAATTTGTCGATAGTCTAAAAAATATCTCAAGAAAGTATATACCAAGGGGCTGTCGCATCAATAACATCAAGAGACTACGACTAGATATCATCAAGAATCAAGGAATTAACTACGAAAGGTATGAGGAAGATCCTTTCTTTAAATTAACAATTGCAGTTGGAAAATTTCATATGATGAGGATAGCCGAAGAATGAAAAAAATAAAGGATGACATTAATTAAGGATTTAGATATGGCCAAAAACAGTAACAAAGCCTGGAAACTAATAAAATGCCTGAAAATGAACAACAACCGTAAGAGCATAGAAATATAACACCAGATAAAATTGCACTCAAATTATTAATGAATAACAAAATAAACGGAAAGAAAACTAAACTTAAACTTAAAATGGATGAAGAATAAGACAAGTGACTTCAACAGACCGTTCGAGATGGATTCGCTGAATAAGGCAATCGGAGTAATGAAAATCAACAAATCAGCGGGGTTCGATGGAGTCATAATAGAACAGATCAAGCAACTATAGGCCCCACAGCCAAAGAATGGCTACTAAACATGTTTAATAACTGGATCGAAGCCGATGGTATCCCAACAGAATCACATGTTACTCAAATAACATGTTGTGGCATTATTGAAGCCTGGGAAAGCCCCTATAAATGCAAGTAATTTTAGACCCATGTCACTATTATGTCACACATATAAAATCTTTGAGAGAATGTTACTGAACAGAATAAACAACAAGATTGACGGGAAGTTTATTATAAGTAACAAGCTGGATTTAGGGCTGGTAAGTCATGCACGGGGCAAATACTTAACCTTATTGAAGAAATAGAGAAAGGTTGTGAGATTATGGTAATAACAGGTGCCGCTTTTATCGGTCTCAGCGCTGCATACGATACGGCCAATCATAGGTAGTGCTTAAGAAAATATATGAGCTAACTGAAGATACAAAATTTACAAAAATTATTAATCTTTTATTAAGGAATAAACGGTTTTTGTATCACTGCAGAACAAAAAGAACAGATTGGAAAAAAAATAATAGATTACCTCAAGGAAGTGTTTTAGCACCAATTTTATCTAGTATATAAACTAATGATCGGTAAAAAACAAAAATAAAAAAACTAAAAAAAAACTAAAAAAACTACCTATCGGGGACCAAACGAAGCACGTTATAACCGCTGACTATTATAACCCAGAGTAAAACATATGAGGACGTGGAAGTGAATCTGAATGTCACGCTTAATACTATGAAAGAATACTATAATGATAATTATCTCAAACCGAATACAGCAAAAACACAAATTAACGCTTTCCACTTCCGAAACAGAGACGCTTAGCGGGAACTGTGAAATAAAATAGGATCAAGCAATTGCTTACATCAAAAACTGGTTGGCTCTCAATGGGGCGCAGAGTCTGCAGCCGCAAACCTTCATGTTTTAAGAACGATAGCCTTATCATTATGTTAGTCACCACTCACCGAGCGAGAGGTGCACCAACCATCTGCAAATCATACATTTATGTTGTGTCATAGTTCATGACACCATTTTAGATAGTATGGTTGCCCGATGAGTGATGACATATTATGATAAGGATCTTTTTAAAATGGCATTTAAACTAAATGACCAGAACAGCTGGAATATTCGCCATTAGCGCTTGCGAAATGATATGTGACGAAATAAAGATGCAGGATTTACAATGTGCCAGGCGCCACCGAGGTATTTCAGCTTATATAATAAGCCACTATTACATACAGGTGGTAGTAGTGAATTTTTCAGCTATATTTAATAGTGATTTCGGTTGACACTTTTCATGATTCGTTGGGCAACCCCCAAATAATATAAAAATGGATAGGGCTCGCCAATATCAGTTTCATATAGGGACTTGTGCTTTTTCTGGGAAGAAAGAACGTAAAGAGAGATAGACGTTTTTTAAGGTTGCCTATAAACAACAATTTTATATAAAATAATGTAAAATAAACTTCAGTATGAATAAGACACCAAATTAAACAATATTAATACTGTGAACTGTTATTTTAAATATGATATCTGTCGTTCATTATTAATAAACTAAGATATTTTCGTGGCATAATGAAACCTGAAGATTTTATCACTAAATTATCTTGTTATAATTGTTTATGTCCTATCCATAGCTTATATTATCCATGGGGCTGTGGTGGCACATCTTAATTTCATGATAGTGAAATACATTTTTATTTATTTAATGTTTTTCTCACTATAAATAATTGTTGTGGTATGTTTAGTTAATAAGAAGAATGTGAACCCAATACGTGAAATAATAATACTAATATAGTACAATTTATTTACATACAGTTGAAATAGTTTAAGTGACGTTTTTTACTATGCCATCGGATTTAAAATGTGATAAAAATTAACATTTTGAAAGGGTCATTGAAAATGATTTACTTTAGATGTAGTGCTGAGCAGTGGTCGAAATGGCTCAAGATAAGTGGAGGGATGCCTTACAATTCAGATTTAATCCGTGGCTCTAAATACGGGTATAGATAATCTGATTGCGAAACGGCCTATACGAAAAATAAAAAGTTTTCTTATACATAGGTATAAATATAAAAATCATAATAATTATTTCATTTTAAAACACAAGTCTTAGGAGGAATGCGTTATTCTAGACAAAATAAGTAGAGGGATGAAAAATGTGAATACAAAAAAGTAAAGGGATGTCATCCCTCAGTATCCCCCCCCACTTCGACCACTGGTGCTGAGACTATATACGCTTAGTTAACTTTCCGCCTGTATTGCTGGTCGTTATAATCAGCATCCATCATCTCAATCGTCCGATGCAGTATATTTAGTTCGCTGACTTGTTGATCTTGGATCATTGGTTCTTAGACCAAATAATTTTTTTTTTTTTATTGTCATTATTTATTTTAACCAAAAATCATAAAATGTTTCAAGAAATCAGATATTATCTATATTTATATATTTGCAGAATCAAAAAATTTTTTTGGTAAGTTTATTATTATAATATGTTTATCTTAAATTAGAACAGATCTTTGAAATAAAATATTCAGTTTGAAGAATTTTTTAATCATATTACTCTGGAAATGGTTTTCGGAAGGAAGGGTGACCACTGACCATAAAGCGATTTGAATTGAGCCGAATAGTAGTTGAGATGTAAATTTCTTCTGCGACTTTGTTATCTGGACTTAAATGGTGAATTACAGGCAGTACTTCTAAGTCCCTGAACTTTCTTAGAGTTCCATTCAGGTAATTTTATGTTGACACACACATTGTTCTCAGTGACAAAGGTTAGACTGAAGTGGTTTTCCCAAACAAGGCTCAACCAAAGATTGTTTTAAACGGAGTAGGTCCATACATATTACACAAAACGAAACTGACACACAGGGCTTGTGGCAGAATTTCGGAAATCGAAAGCAATTCTAGGTTACCAGGAATATGAAAAAACGGCTAAAGCCAAGTTGTGGGTATGTTTCAACTGTCCACATGTAAGTTAAATTTGAAGGGTTTCGCCTGTGAAATGTGATACAATCACAGACATTCAATACTAATTGAGGGAGTTTGTCTGCCACGATTAGTCACAATGATAATCGATTATCCACAAATAGGAGTAGTAGTAGTTTAGGCAAACGTAGTTATATTTACAAGCAAACGTCGGAGATTGAAGATTATAATATCAGGCAATTTGTTCGTTATGAAACTAGCTTGAGAGCCACCGTCTATTAAGGCTCGAAACGAATGACGACGACAATCGGTAGCACAAATGACCAGAAGCACATTTGATAGTAAGACCACTTATTTATGGGGTTGGTCCTTTACAATTGACGAGACAGTGCTTGGAAGACAAACTAACTGGACTACCATGCAACTACTTGGTGGTGTAGTCGAGGATAGACTTGACTCAAAATGGAACAGTGTATGATATGTTCGTTTGCATGATTGACATTTGAATTTGAAGGACAAGCAAAATATGAGTGCAAACTGCAGAGACCATTTGACATTTTCAGATCGAATGTGAAAAATTTGCAAATTTGCAATTTCTGAAAGCAGGTAAATGCAAATCTGCTTCAGAGGAGAACGTCGTACTGGTGATCATCACTTTTGGTCAATAATTTAGACTAGAGTTTGCTGTATGTGATTTTTCCGACTGTTTTTAATGGGAGTTACTAGAGTATGAGTTCTAAGAATAATTTCCTGCACCAGCTTCTGCTGAACGAACAAGACTTCTTAAAAAATCCATAATATGGTCAATCGTTTAAGATTGATGGTGATCTCCAACAATGATCTGACAACGTACACGAAGGTCATAATCCAGATAATTCTCAAAGATATTAACAAGAATCATGTAAAAAGTAAAAATCAAAGCATAATAATAATAAACACAATAGGGCGTTATAATAGATTATAGGACGATACAATAAAAAAATGTTAAAAACACACAGTTGATATAACGTGCCAAAGACAAAAGATATAAAATAATCAGCGAAAAAAGAACAACGCTAATTATAATAATCTAATAAATCACATTACAATTAATGAGAGGTGACTGGTATAGAAAGATGATAATGAAAGGTCGTCATTGCCGCATAAAGTAACTTACCACGAGACGTTATTAGCTTGGCTTGAACATTAATAATGATGATATAATTACGACTGTACAGATATTTGTATATTTTTTGTCAGCTTCTGGGTTTATATTTGATAAATAATATCTATAATTTCCACATTATTATCATAACTTATAATTTAATATTAACATTCAATTTTATTAAATACTAAATAGAGCAATTCTAATGAACATAATTTCATAGTTTTGTTTTGAAATTTACCGCCATACCAAATTTGTAAACATAAAATTATTTATAATTACTTATAATTATATTCATACAGGCAATTCTAAAGGTAAGGCCACACATTTTTTCTTATTATCAATGTAACAAAAAGTTTGTTAAGTTGTTAATGTGGATACCGTGATTGACATTGCTTTATCATTATTATTTTGGCGACGGACACAAACGATTAAGCTGGCCAGTGTTCGTGGGGATATTTGGTCCGATATTTGGGCTTTGTTACAAATATAGAAGGTGCTAAAGATACCTAATAAATGCTCGCGCGAATCGGTGTCGGTTTTGAGAAGGTCCCCAAAAGGTAAGTTTTTATAATTGTTTCCATAAGACTGATACAGCCAATTTAGAAAGGAGGGTTAATTGTATTCCGGTCGATATGTAATAAGACATGGTTTGCTGATGGTACATGTAGTGTTAGTCCTTCATTGTTTTTAACGGGTCTGGACAAAATAAAAAATCCTAGTTAATTTCAGACTGCGTGACACTGTGACTTGTGCTATAAATCTATGAAAGTTCTCTTATATCAGGGGACTCGGGGTCATATGATACACATAAATATGGTGGATGTATCACGTGTACCACTTTTATTAATAAAAAAACAAATAATGTTTTATTCGGTGTAAAATATAATTACCTATGTTATTTTAGTTAGACATTTTATTAATTTACTGATTATTATGACGAAATAAATTTGTGGCATGATGTCAGTTAAATCATGATGATCATCAATTATCGTTTTTGGGGGTTGGTGTCATTATGAGTATTCTTTGTGAAACACCTATGTTATTTTCACTCATATTATATAAACGGGTTAATCTTTCAAGGGTGAACACTTATTTACAGTTGCATTATTTATAAAACTTAAAAAAATAGAATATCAAAATTAAAAACATAAAATGTACATAATATTATTAAACCAACTGATTAACTGTATATTCTAAATCATTGTATTTTATAAAATTTAATAAATATTTTGTTTATACATTTACAGAATTGATAGTTGGTAAGTCAATTACTTGTTTACATATTTTATAACTCATAACACTAATCATAAAATAACAATTTACATTTATCCATTCACAGATGTTGGCAGTAAGTTCTTTACTATTTTATTAAATTTATAATAAAACATAATTCATTCATGTATTTTCATAGTAAAACCTCCTTAAATTAGACTTCTTATAAGACAAATCATCATAAAACGGAAAATAATAACAATCCTTAAACCCATGTCCTGTTTATTTATTTGGTCTTGTTTTAACGGAAATTTAAAAAAAAACTAACTTTCTAATAAAAAGCCTGTTTTTATAATACACGAATGGAAGTTTTATCAGATATAAACATAGAATACCAAAATAAAAAACAGAGAATGTCAATAATACTATTGAATAATTAACTGAATAAATTGTTTCTAAATCGTAGTATTTTAATATCTTAAATCATTTATTGTTACATTTTGAAACTAACAGAGCTTCCTGAAGGTAAGTCCACTAATTTCACATATTTTATAATTCAATAACACTTATCATTTAATAACGATTTACATTTACACATTCACAGCTATATGTGGTAAACTTATTAACTATTTTACTTATTTTATAATAAAATAAAACTATCTCACATATATTTTATATACAGCTTTTTAGTAAAATCAGTCAATACACATACTGTAGTTGAAGTCTAGTGTCTAACTGTAGTCTTTTGACCGGTTCTGCACATGATTGTGAAACACAGGTTTATTGATTACCCGTAGACTTAGGTTAAGACAGTAAGCTCAACGGCTACTTGTTTTATTTTTGTTTTGCTCCGTTGTCATCAATATCGTTTGGCGTACATCGTATACTCCTTCCGACTCCGCTTAAGCTTAATACCCTACTGTCACAAGTTTAGTGTTTTACACTCCACTATCGTCTTTATATTAGACTTGCCATATTACAGACTACGCGGTCTGTTCAAAGTTGTGTGCAATGATATTGTCGTTTATTTTTGTCCATTCAGACACTGACCACGGCAGAAACATTGAAATATGTTGGCGGGATTGAAGAACCTTTAAAATATGATGTGATCGTGATAATAATATGTCTATGCATGTAATCACAATTAATAAATTTATTATAATGATTTAGCTTATGGCTATTTAAAACGAAACATTTCTTTTTAAATTTGCTACTCTTTAGATACTTACAGTTGAATTAATTATATTTTTAAATAAGTATTTTTTTGTAGTAATTTACAATAATTTGCTTATATTTGTAGCGTGCAAACGTGATATAATTAATTATACATGTAGTAAGTAATTCTTTTTTTAACTTAATTAATAATGCATTGTGCTGATATGATTATGGACATTAACTAAGTATAAAACAATTCAATAATAACTTATCTTATAACATTAATAGTTGTATACATAACATGACGGACATGAATACAAGCTTTTTTTTAATAATTAATTAAAAGTTGACCGTTTAAATTGTCTATTATCAATCACAGTTTTTGAATTACAACAGTGTAACACAGGAGTATCATCGCCTCCCGCAATATTAGCCCCCGAACTCACGAAAAAGACGACTGGTGACATATACAGTTAGAGTAAGAGATAGAAAGAATGTCGTGGAGATCATTAAAATTAAATAAAGTCTCGTACACGGTATCATTTTTGTATTGTCCGGACCATGGAAATAACAGAGCATTGTGTGCATGATACGCAGGTGTTATCGCCGATTGCCGGAGTTCAACCCACAGGACTAGAAACGCTATTGCTTGTTGCACGCACACGTAAACTTTGACTTAATAATTGTAGTATTTTTTAAAAATATTTCATCCAATCGTGATCAAACAGCTTTACAAGATGTAATATTCTTTTAATTACCAGAATATTACAAGGTACCAGAATACTCTAGGCAAAGTTTGATCATACGTTATTAGTTCTAATTGTTGGATAATTATTATATCCCAAAAATAATCCTACGTTTTCTAAAGTCATATGCCCAAAAAATTAAACAAGCAGACATTGATCCGTGAGCCAATACACATCCGGGTACATCAACAGGACATTAAAATGCGATTTAGAGAATTTAAGCATTGAGATATGTGACCAAGTTATTGAACATTGTTTATCTATTAATCTCCGGTGACTGTTATTGGAGAAGAGGTAAATGAAATATTTAGGGTAAGTGACGTTGGTAGAACACTAATCCGTGCCACCACAGTCAAACAGCTTTTAAGAAGTAGTAATTACATTAAAAAAATACTGACTGAAAATGTTAACGAAAACATACGTCATCACCTCAATAACCATAAGTATACAAAATTTAAAAAGCCTTATGTGTTTTAGTTGGAGCAACATCGATCAATGAAAAAATATGCCAAATTGTCCTGAAATACCTAGGCATGACATGTGACAGATGTCTTTGTGGTCGTTTAAAAAATGTTGTAAACCAAACTAAAACAGGAAAATTAATTAACATCAATTAGACGTAAATGTTTAATCTACTAAAAAAAGATTTATAAAATAGTTATTAGACAATTTTTATCCAAATAAATAATAGAAATTAATAAAATAATAAAAATTGTGTTGATTAGTTTAATATTTTCTTAGTAAATTAAACATTTACGTCCAATTGATGTTAATTAATTCCTAAAAATTAAATTTAAATGATTTAATAATGTCCGAAAGCCTAAGGATACAAAAAAAAAATGCTTGAATCATAATAATTCATAAAATTCTAGTACGATTGTTGAATAATTCAATAATTTAAATCGAACCTTTAACTCTTTGTCATTTAGTCAATTTTTATTTTAGAGTTATGGTGAAAAGAATTAAAGAACCAAATCGACTTAAAAAAATTCGGTCTATCAGAATTTGGTATTCAAAACACCTGTTGCCATTGAAAAAAATGCAAGTTGTACTGCGCATGAGCACACGGAAAGATCTAAGCATGTAAAAATCATCAATAAATGTGTATTTTTATATTCCCTATCTTCTCCCGAAAACAGCACATCAATCTGATGTCACTGGAGAGAATTATTTAGTGTTACCTTTAAAAAGAAACACATTGTATATTCCATTATGCAAAAAAATTATTTTATAAAATATTCTTGAGAATTGTACATTTGTAACTAAGTCATATTAGTCGTTGCTTCATAAAATGATTTTATCAAACAAACAATTGTTCATTATGATATACTGTATAATTTCATCTATATATATCGCGAGTACGCAATCAACAACTCGACGACAGTGACTGGTGGAACATCGGTAGCACTATCACATAATATTACAAATGATTATACTAAACAGATTTGTCACTAACAAAATTAAGGTATATGGTGTTTACATAACATGTACATGTAACATTAGAATTAATTTTCTTATAAATGCAATATTTTATATGATGCATTATTATTTATTAATATTAATATTATTATCATTATTAAATAAATAAAAAAATCAAGTATAACTGTTACACTATCAAGGTGTTTAAGAAACCATTTAGAAAATAAACTATTTAAATTGTATAAAATGTTCAATATTATTGATTATATATAATATTATATTATGTATATGTTACGGGCAAAGTGGAAAATTCGGGCAATGTATACAATGCCCGGGCATTGTATACATTGCCCGAATTTTCCACTTTGCCCGTAACATATATACTAACAAATAAGTTCAGTATGCTCAATTTTAGAGGGATACAGTTTGAAATTAACTTGTACAAATTTGATTATATTATTAGTTCTTATATCTTATATTTTCGTTCATTATAATAGCATATTATTGTGTTTGTATTGACATAACATGTTTAAAATTATAAATTTTTAAACAGCTGTTCAAAATAGAATAATACAGTTTAATGGTAAGTATAATATAATTATTCGAAGAAAAACATATTCTAGGAATTAGAGATTTGAATGACAAAAGTTTAAATATTGAACTAATCGTGTGTATTTAATTAAAGTCGATATTTAAGCAATATGCAATTTTTTCTCCATAATTTGTGTTTGTTGTAAATGGCTACTTTACGTACACTAATTAGGTGCGCACAAGTCATGTTCAACAACACCATCGGCCCAAAGATGTAATCATTGTTTGCTCAAAATAAAAAACAGAACAATAAAAAAACTCTAAAACCTCATAGAGTCTGATTTCATACAATTTTATTCGTTAGAAAAGTTATGATTTCATTGGGCTTTGATTCTTGAATTCGTTACTGTTTTAATAAAAATAACCTAAACGTTTGTGAAAATTAGTCATATTCAAAATCGCTTTATAATATATGGTTTAGAAATTGAATTATTCAAAAATGATTGAAATCGGATGACTCTAAAAAAATTAAGAATTTTTATTCAAGTCACGTTTTTGAGCAAACACAGGCCAATTGCAGTACATAATTCTATAAGTTATACGACAAATAAGCACCTTTAAGTTTAGAATTTTTGTTTATTTTGCATCCCTTTTAAAATTAATTAAAAATTGTTACCTATCACGATAACTTTGTTTTTGTAAATTATACAGGAGTTCACGGTTTAAATTGTGTACGTTAGGTACCAGACAGCCAGCCATCTATTATAACTTATTACGTACTCTTTTATATTAATTTTTGGATTTGAAGTTTTCTCAAAATCTAGTATCAAGTTTCATGAATATAGAGGTATAACACAGAATACTCTTAATTATTAATCTATATTCGCTATTCATATTCATGACAATTAATGATGTAGAAGTGTTAATTAATCAGGGTCTTTGCTTGTCATCAACCTGAACAATTAAATTAATTTGTAAACTAATCGTATGTGCTATTCAAATTTAATTTATTTTATGGGTCTATTTCTGTAATAATATGTTCTTTTAACTTTGTGATAGTTTATTATTTTATTATTATAATATTTGCATACTTCAATACAAATTAAATATAAATCAAAAAAACATTGCTAAAAAAATAATACACTGGTCTTTGTCTATGCTGAGTGCTGAAGTTGATATGTGTTTCACTCGCATTATTGATCATTTCATTCATACAATTAACTACAGCTGAAGTAAGTTATTAGTCATAACTGATTTTATTGGCAATCTAACAATATTTGACTTTTTTATGGTAACTAAAAAAAATTAGTACCTACCTACATTTCGTTACAAAATATTGAGAAAGTTTCGTTCAGAAACTCTGAACTTGGGGTACTAGCTCACATTGTTAATTTTATGCAGTTCATTTTTATATGTAGATATATGTTAACCATTTTAATTGGAAAACGGATACAGTCAAATATTGAAAATAAATAACTGCAACTCACACTTTATAGAACTTAATTTTAATGAAAATACTAATAAGAAATTAAAAATAAACATATACCTAACTTAAATGTATAGTATAGTAGAATAAGACAATTTCCTACTATTAAAAAAAAAAATAGTTATGTGTAATAATGAAATATATATTTACATGTATTTATTAGAGAAAAATCCATACAAAAATATCATGAAATCAAATGAAATTATGAATATAGGTAAGGAAATTATTATAGATTATTTATAACATTAATTGATTAAACAATACTAATGAATTTTCATTAATATAAGTAGGTTTTATACCATAGTAAATACTAAAAAAATATATAAGTTAAACTCTTGCCTACAAAAAAGTTGTTATAGAAGCTTATTACATCCTCTCCAATTAACCCATGTCACTTATACGGCTAAACTACATGATACCTACTTTCTATGTTTAATCTAATTTATTTTATCAAAGTTTAATAACAAAGTGTTAAGTTAGAGCCTAACTGTTAAATACTCAGACAGTGCTGATTTACTTTTTAATTGCTTAAATTTGACCTTGTTTGGTCAGTAAAATTCATTCTTTAATACGTTTAGCTCTTCACTTTACTTTTTTTTTTTAATATGCCTAATGCTTTTATCCCCCTCATTAAAAATGATCACGGACATCGGCCTGATAATTACCATTATTTATTACTAGTCAGTTTTTAATATAATAAAATAATATTGCTATGGATAACTCGGTTACAGATCATTATGACTTTGTCAAACAAATTCTTAACAATTTATCATACCAGTAGATTTGAATTTTCTCTACAAATAAAATAAAATAGAAACTATTTATATTAAAAACTATGAAATAATTGTAGATGTCATCGAAAAATGCGTTAGCCCCGACATCTGGGAAATCCTAACAAATATTTATTGTTTATTTCAAGTATTTACAGTTCCAAATTTTTGAGTAAAACCAAAAAGATAAATTCAATTATGTTAAAATTTTTTTTTGCCTAAAAATGTCAATTATTCCTTCATTTTTTTCAAAGCTTCTAACAACTGGACATTTTATAATTTCTATCAGTAAAGATGTTGAAATTGAAATTTGTAGCATTTTTGCTAGAACAAATGTTAATGACAAAAAAAAACATCATTGTACATACAATAAATTCATTTACTTCTCTCTGAATCTAATATGTAGATTTATAACTTTTTTTATAATTATAATTTATTTTGTAACAGCATCTTCGCCTATCCACCTTCTTCGTATGATGGGTAAATAATTGTGTGTAACATTTTTCAGAACCTCCCTTTCTTTAAACACCTACTACAAATACTATCTTAAGTCATATTCTTAACTATTCATAATTCATACTAAAAATCATATTATACCGGGAAACACTTGTATGACAAAGAGAGTGTTAAATATCAAATCTTTAGTTACTTGTGTTTGGGAGTAGAGTAGACTTATATCTAACTCATATTATACTAATCCATGTACATACTTTGTATGCTATAGTCTTTGACGTTTTGGCCTTTTTAAATGATGACTGTATACAATCTAGTCCTATAGCTAAGGCGAACACTTAGTCAGTGACCAATGATCGAGTGATATTGCTCACATTTTGACGAAACTCATAGTTTTTGTACATAATAAAATAAATAATTATCATAGCATAATACAAAAACAAAAATTATTAATTGAAAATAATAGGTGACACTTTTGACTATTGAAAAGTATAAATAGGCTCACTTGCAAAATTATGATTTCATAGATGTCATCACTCATCACTGACTAATAAACAATGTATTAAATACAGATGATCATTTAAAAAGAGTAGATATAAGTTTAAAATAATCATAAAATTAACATTAAAATGTAGGTGCTAAAATAATCAATATGTATGCTATGATACTATGATAGTATGAATCATTAAAATGTTATCAAAATTTGAACTCAATTTTCTTATAAAAATAATATGCTGAAATATTTTCGATATTTTTAAATAACTGTAAGAAAACTTGTGTGGAAATATGTATTATATTTGTAAGCATATTAACAGAGAAGACAATATTAAATTTTTGGATGAAAAGGTTAAATATTAACAGTTTTTAGTTCAAAATAAAAAACATATTTGATCAAAAACGGATGTATGGTAAATAATAGTGATTTTGTTAGTATTTACCAAATATTTAAGGAAATAAAAAACAATAGACATATATATTTTTAATTTGAATGGATCAAACTATGAGAGAAAATGGTATGATAATTTTAATGTTTCTACCACAGACATTATACTCATAAACAGAACATAGTGTAATTACTCAAGTGCAGCAATATTATGAATTTATGAACAATATACGATTGCTGTTATCATTAATTATTTGAATTAATTTTAACACTAATCCTGTGCTGATTCTCTTTACCATACCACTTTACCCCGAAAATCTATACATCTATAATTTAGTGTTGAAAACAAATAATCCAAAAATTAATTTAAATTCAAATAGTTTCACTATTGAAAATAAATACATAATGCAGGATATTTATTTTTAATTTAGATGATACGTATGCTTTCTACGCAAAGCATATTAACCTGATTCTGTATTATAAAAAGGGTAAGTATTCTAGTGAACACTAATTAATATTTAAATATATTTTTGTTTTCAAATAAATCCTAAAAAGTCATGCTGTGTGTGACAAAGAAAGAACTAGGGAAAAAAATCAATTACATTAAGAATGTAAAGACATTGTATAAGCTAATAACTTATTAATCTTTCATATTAATTCGTTAAAACAGAAAGAATTTTAAGTAAATAAAATTAATAATAACTAATAAATTCTCCAACACAAGCTTTGCTTAAAGGAGAAAGATAATCGAAAATGTTACTCAATAATAATATGTGTATTTGTGTCTTTTTCGATTAATAAAAAAAAAAAAAAAATAAGGATAAAAAAGCGGTTAAGTGGATGTCGCTCTGCCGTACATTAGGTGTCAAAGAGGTCGCTGTAAAGGATGGTAGTAAATTTGAATTCAATGATTTCAAATCATTGTATACGAAAAACAATTCTGAGCAGAAACGGTATGTCACTTTAGGATATTTTATATTGTTATTACTTATTATTAATATGGTAGCCAGCAAGTTGAATAAATATTATTCTTAAATTATCAGTGATGCTGGAAAAATATTAAATATACCCATGTAAAATTGGGCTGTTTTGGAACCGAATTACAACAAAATGATGATCATTATTCTTTGTGTTAATATGCAATTTTGTCAAAATTTGAACTTAAAATGTCTGTAAAAAATAACTGTATTCATATATTTTTTTGATTTATTAGTTATGGAAAACACTGCTTAAGTGGAATCTTGTTTTAAATTTTTAATTCTTAGATATACAAATTGAACATTTTATACATTTTTAATTACAAAATCATTTTCAATTTTCAACTTGATAAATATTGTCAACTTTTGAACTTTAAATACTTATAAAAAAAGTCGTGGATATGTATTTTTAATATTTTTTAACTGCTATTGTAACAAGTTATCAAGAGTCTTGTATTAAACTTTCATGCTTTTTGACCAACCAATAAAATTTTATTGACATTTATAGAAAAAAAAACTTTCCTACCAGAAACACTGCTATTTAAGAAAATCGAAGCACTTTTACTGCAAGAAACCGTGATGACAGACACACACAGAAAAAAAAACCAAATATAAAAACACAAATAATTGTAAAATCAATACATTCATCGCTCCGCTCAGAATCTGAAATAATAGTTTAAAAAAAACTAAATATATCATAACGGTGGTTAAATTAAAATAGATGAGCCATAGAGTAATATAGAGCAGGGCGTTACATCTTTGGCATATAACCAAATTCAAACCAAACTATCGGTTACTGATCCCTAAAAAGGGGAGAACCCTAACACCGATACGAAAAAGATTCCGTTAGATCAACAAATTACTTCAACAAATATTGATATCTATTCGACTTTAATTTTTTGACTTTTTCTATCCATGTCCTATATTGTCATTACATGTATTGGAAAAAAAGTGTTTTATATTATTATACACAAAATATTATAATATTAATTGTATACTGTAATGAAAATGTGCGGTATTTATGTAACCACAAGAAAAAAACAATTTATTGTGCCTGGGCCATTACACTAAGAATTTAAAAGTGTAGTTCCTAGTGATAGATATAATAACGTATTTTATAATGCCTCTTTGTTACAGCTGACCGATTCGGTAAATAATTTTAGTTCGTGATAAGTATATACAAATTTTTTTAATGTTCTTTTTGATAACACTGATTTAAAAATGTAGTCCCTAGTGACATATTATAATGTAGTAACGTATTTTATGATGACTCTTTGTTATAGCCGAGAAAAATGGTAAATTATTTTAGTTTGTGATAAGTGTACATAATATTTTTTTTTATTGTGCTTTTTATTAAAACATGTTTCACTTTAGCTCAAAACACCATACAATACATTTTTGAAATGTACTTTTTGTCAACACTGGTTGCTCTAAAGCTCAAAATACCGTGCGTTACTTAGTTCTAACGTTAAGTTTTTGGATGTGTTCATTATGATTTCAATTATTTTGTGGTAGAACTGCAAATACTATCTATAAAGTATAGCATAGAAAATATTTGTTGTTTAGGACATTCCCGAATTTACTTTCTTACTCAGAAAGTATTTTTATACTCCATGAAACAAAAGAATTATAAAACAATGGCAGAACATTTTTCTTTGCCGAGTAGGATGTACCTAAGTATGAGACATAATTTTATTTACCGTATCTCTTCTTTCTCTACTCGTTATGTCATTGATCTACAAATCTATAAATTACATTATATTACATATTGATATATTATGAACTATTCATCTACAATTATTATTAAATAGTTACCTATACTGAATTATACTGCGAAATATTTTTATATTCCAAAATTAGTCTATAGTGTCTCTAAATTTTTAGATTCATATGCTTTTGCCATTTTTGATTTTTCCTGATTTTCTGTTGTAGCTAATTCAAAAGCCATAGCAAAAATCAGAAATATTCTTAAAATGTATAAAAACAGCCGAACCAATTTCAGACAGTTTGTTTTTATTTATATTTTACGTTTATAGGTACTCCAATACATAATACGTTTGTAAAATCAACCGCTCCATAATTATTTCCATCAATATTTCCACTACTTAGTTCGTTTTGTTAAAACTCAATAAAAATATTTTATCACAATGTACCGCACAAATAATAATAGTAGTTGAAATAGTTTAATGAATATAGGTCAATTTTGTTATTTATTTAACATACTGAATTAGAATTTTTTTCGACGTAATAAACTATTTCCAAAAATATAAGTACTTCATTGCTTCAACTGCTTTTTTGTTGTACTTAACTAACATTTTTACATTATGTTTTGTATAATATTTAAAAACAATGAAACCTTAATATTTTACTTTTATTGAATAAAGATAGATGCATAGAAAAAATAGATTATTATAAATGCTATACAGTCATAGCCCTGGTAACAATATTTTGTAGTTACTGTATCAATAGGAACTATATACGATACAATATACGCCATACGGATCAATTAAGTATAATTTGTTTATTGCAATGTAAATATGGAGTAAAATAAATTATTCCTTACTAACCTGTCTAAAAAATACTCTCTGACTTTAAGAAAGTGATTGTTGTTAATATTGTTCTCATTTTGTGTTTACTCGGAAGTTTTTCAATTTTCGTTTTTATTATTGTTAAACAATATATTTTTTTTACTTAGATTGTGCCAAATTCCAATATTCATTGTTACAATGGTCAAGTCGACCATGCCATATGATTTTATTTAATTAATTCCTACGTATGACTTAACAGAAAGTTCAATGTTTATTAATGTTCCGTGTATTTACTGTTTAACTTTCTATGTATAGTTAAAATAGCCATTACATAATTAATAAGAGCTTTTATTTTGTTTGCAGATTATACAGAATTTATTCCCCTCGAATTTTGCAAATCAAAACACCCTGAACAATATTAAATTAAAAAGGATATGATAATATCACTGAAATCCTGAACGTAATCAGATGATAATCATCAAAAGCATTTTGAATTTAGTTAATATTCTAAATGTTTAAATTAATAATATTATAAAAATAAATAATAGTTATTATATAGTTTTTATTGGTCGTAGTTGCCAAGTGCAATATACGTCGTCACCGTTAAATAATTAATTTACTATTATTTTTTCTATTAACCGATGTTTAATTTTTTGAATAATATTTTTAAATTATGAACTATTTTTTATGCACTTATATAAACTATATATCTGTCTCGTCGGCTGTCATAACATTACCCTTTACAAATTATAAATAAACGTAAATTCAATTTAAGTTTATACAATTATTTTGTACTGCGATTCTCTTGAGACATAGCTTTCCTTAGAAGATTCCCTCTATGTCTTGTCCTCTATGTATTTTATTTGTCTTTGGTATGGCTTCCGAGCTTTTGCATTTTCAAATTTGAAATCCAAGCCTATATAGTAATGACAGTGAATAAATTGATTCAGAAACTATACCATTCAAAGCATTACTGCTCTCGAGTGTTGGTATTTCAAGCTCACTTGAAACGACAATATAGTTTTAATATGATTGTTGGTTTATTTTCAATTTTCAAACATGGAGCATTCAGTTGAAGAAAATGGTTCTGCACACACGTTTGATCAGTATATTGTACCGGAGCTGTACCTGTTAATAATTTTCAATTACTTATCAAACTAACGAATAATAAAAGACTAAAATACATTTACTAGAATTAACGCACTCAGCATATCAACTGATGAATCAAAACATGCTCAGGGCTTTCCCTGCTATATAATCAATGTGGACCCTTTCAGTGCTTGACATCTCGTACATAGCATTTAGTATATTTTAACAGTACTGAGAATACATTAACTAAAACTACTGGAAAAAAAAACCAATAAAAGTGTGTAAAAATCCCAAATTATCCATTTAAATGTAAATAATTTATAGAAGTCAATTAAACAACTTATATAAATGTATATATTTCCTAGGTGTTGTGAGATTTCGGTCTTTTTAGAGACTTACTTACACCCACGTGTCGAGAGGAACACTTGGCCTTTTATCTATAAGCCGCATCACGTGTTTTCCCTAATTTCAAGTCAGTGGAACTTATAGGCTTTTAACACTCATTATTTACTGAAAACCAAAAGGATAAAAGAAATGATATTTTAAGCAATAAGAATAATAATGTTAGGGTGTTCACGTGGTTATATTTTAGTATTTTACATGGATGAAAATTGCATGGTAATAATTTTGAAAGTATACATAAAAAAAGAGGATGATATTGTGTTTGGCACATGGCAAGTGTGCCTGAGAAAAATTATATTATATAATTATTGTATTAACTTTGGAGGGGATTATTAACTCTCCCGATGGTAAACTCCTCGGGTCTACTCCAATACTACCTGACGAGATCATGTAAAATCTTCCGGGTGTGGTGAGCACTGTGCAGGACACGGCCATCTATACCACTTTGATTATTTAATGACGTAGCAAGTAGTCGTTAGACTTGAGATGTGTGTTGAGAAAGGTGGTGTTGAAATTAATTAAACACTTAGACTTGTTTTGTTAACAATAAAGTAAAACAATTTATTAATTATAATACAAACATAAAATTATTAAGCACACTGTCGTAAGCGCGTTAGACTCAGTGGCGCCGAGTACGCACTTAAGGTGGTGAATTTGAACCACCTAAAATTATGGGTGGGTCTTGGGTGGATTAATTAACATATTTAACCAAGATCGTTTATACTATTACTTACAATAGTAAGTATAAAGTAGGTACTAGGAGTTAGGACACTAGGTAGTAGGTACATATTAAGCAGTTACCAGTTACGAATAGTTAGAATCTGATCCTAACACATTACCAGATGATGCGTTTAATATATTTTGTAATTTATACAACAAATTTATTAACCCTATAGATTTAAAAAAAGAATGTATTGAGTTTTCAAAATTATTTTCTTACTTTGAATCTACCATGATAGGTTATCAATATATACATTCTAATTCTGAAACTAACGATGATAAAGAAAGCTCTTCAGATTAAACCTAACCTAACCATTATAGTCAATATCGTTTTAAATATTTAAATTAAAAATAGATTGACAGTAATAAAGTATTTAAATATATAAATTACATATACAGGTCAACGGTAATACAACTGATATTGACGAAAAAAAATTTCACGAGGTTGAATAATAAATATGGACCAGTGAAAAAGAACTTCCAGTGAACGTGTTTTACACGTAAAAATAAAAAAAGCATATGATACTGTATGGAAAAACAGAGTACTATCAATACTTCACAGTTGGGACCTCAATGGAAACCTACTAGAATTTATAAAAAATTTTCTAGCCAATCGTAAGTTTTGTGTAAAAATCAATAACCACCTATCTTCCTCTCATGGCATTGTTAATGAACTGCCTCAAGGATCTGTGCTTAGCGTGACTCTTTTCTTAGTCGCCATAAATGACATTTGTAAAAGTCTCCCTAAGCCCGTGAAATACATTCTTTTCGCCGACGATTGCAATATTTACTGCAGTGGGTCTCAAATCGAAACAACCTATCATTTCCTTCAACTGTCACTGAACACCCTCACCAAATGGTCAACAGAATCAGGTTTTTCGTTTTCTCCCTCTAAAACGCAATGTATCATCTTCAATAAAAGGAGAAAACACCCTCTACCTCTTATCACTTTCATGAATACCTCTCTGACATTTACCAGCAATATTCGAATTCTGGGTCTCACGTTTGATGACAAACTAAGCTGGCGCCCTCACTTGAAAAAACTCAAAACAGACTGTTTATCAAGAATGAAAATTATAAAAACACTCGGAAACAATACATGGGGATCTGAGACAAAAAGTCTTCTCAGAATCTACAAGTCTCTTATTCTCTAGGTAATCGACAATGGTGCTATAATCTACAATTCCGCAAAAAGTAATGCTCTCAACACCATTAATCCAATACACAATCAAGGTATATACGTCTGGCAACTGGTGCTTTTAGGACTAGCCCGGTAGATAGTATCTTGTGTAATGCTGGTGAACTTCCTCTTGAACTTAGACGTCATAATCAGATACTTAAATTCATATCAAGAATCAAAAGTATGCCCAATCATATAGCCAGTAAGATACTCCATAATCCTCTCCCCTACAACCCACCCAACAAAACAGGAACACAATTTTTGAATATTTCAAAATTATCAGTGAAAATCTCAGCCTTCAAACTCAAACATTGAGCAAAGTACAACGTCCGTCGCCCCCTTGGCTGTGGTCTCCGAATATCAACACTCAACTCACCAACTACTGCAAACACTCCACTGACAGCACTATCATCCGCAATCTCTTCTCGGAAATAATGTCTCAGCAATACTCCAACAGTACACACATATACACTGATGCATCCAAAAATTCTAATGGAGTGGGTTTTGCAACAATCATAGGTCATGAAAATCATAAATTCTCTCTTCCTCCTAGCAACAATATCTACACAGAAGAAACTTATGCCATCTTTGAAGCACTGAAAATCGCCTCCTCCTCAAATTTAGATTCTTTCACCATCATAGGCGACTCTTTGAGTGCTTTAATATCTATCTCAAATCCATACTCCAAGAATGAACTAATACAACACATCCAAAAACTGATATCTATCTCTAACAAAACTTTCTCTTACATGTGGGTCCCCTCTCACGTCGGAATTTCTGGCAACGAAAGAGCAGATAAATCCGCAAATGAAGCCACACTTCCTCATAATGCCTTAAAAATAAACCTAACTACATCCTCAGAGTTGCTCGACATCATTAACACCAAAATCTCTGACACATGGCAAACAAAATGGACCAGCGTCCCTCTTTCAAATAAACTGAGAAATATTAAACCTTCCATAAAAAAATGGAATTTCCCCTGTAACCTCAAAAGAAGGGATGAGGTAATTATAACCCGTGCCAGAATAGGCCACACTCATCTCACCCACTCATTCCTCACCACCAAGGAACCCGCTCCACTCTGTGACGCATGCAACGTGGACCTGTCGATCGACCACATTGTCACTAGATGTCCAAAATACGCCGTAGCTCGGAAAATATTCAAAAATTCATCTTCTCTCCGACTTGCCCTCGGCGAAGAAAACACAGAAGCTATATACAAATTTTTTTATTATTGTAGCGAGCTGTGACTTTGTTAAAATATTATAAGTAACCTGGACAAGAACTCTATATAATAGTTGAGGGAGGCCTACAAAGCGCCTATTCATTATGATAAATTGCGCGTGGCCTCGAAACGTATATGTTCATAGATATATAACTACTTATATGAATATTATTAAAATAGTTCACACTAAAAGTGTTGTGTTGCCTCTGTAGAGATGACAACGACCAGATAAGCAAGGGACATCCGGCGTGTGCAGCGCGTGGACGCCCACGGTATGACCTTATATGGTAAAGTAGTAGGATTATAGGCAGGGATATGATCCAAGGATCACCATTATAAAAACGTCGCACGAATAGGCTTCGGCAGACGGACCAGCAACACCGAGCTAGACGAACTAGACGGATCAACACCAACGACAAGTTAGGAGCTAGGATATGAAAGTCACATCTCGCTAGTCTTCATTATTTAAAATAGTCATTTTGGACTTAGTAAATTTATTGTGTTTTGTATTAATTAAATAAAAAGTATTCAAATTATAAAGAAAAATCAAACTCTTGTTCATTTATTCTCAACACCATCAAACGAACGTAGTCAGATTGTTAAATTATATACATTTAAACAATAAGTTGTAAATATTTATAATTTCCCATTGTTATAACTTTCTGTAGGCTAATAACCTAAGCTGCTGAAGCCTTATCATTAATAATAAAAAAAAAAAATTATTTAAATAATTTCAATTTTCAATTACATACACAAAAAAAGCAATTCACTTTTAAATCAAACTTGTAAAATTCACTGACAGTTGAAATAGTCTGTACAAATGAATGAAAAAATATATTGATAAAGTACATCCGAGGATATTAAGAAAAAGGTCACTCAAACACGTTACAAGGTTTTAAAATCACTCGCCCAAACGCATTATGCTAAATTGCACAAACCCATTGAAATTTTTAAAAATTCACCCAAAAGCGAACCACTCATATCGGTCAACTATAAACGATCGAAAACAGAGAATAACGGATAAGATAAACGATCATAATTATAAATTTCGAATAACGTTAAAGAAAACGATTATTACTTATAATAAGTTGACCGCACACTGGTAAAGCAAAACTGCTTCAAAGCGACTAAAGTCGCTTTATTATGACTAATCAAAAATAAAACCTTTATATTTTATGGAAAACACTCACACTGATAAAGCGTAGTCAAAACAAAACATTTTTGTCTTTAGTCATGACTAATATTGTTTTATTGAAATAGAACTTGCGCTTTTTTCATTATTCATTGTCAATCAGTCACTGGATAATTATATCAAAATTATGCCAAATATTATTTATTTATACTAAATTGTCTACAATATAAAGGTAATTATACATTATATATTATATATTATACATCATACCCTATATCTACAAGTACTGAAATACTTAATTTTGCATTGAAAACATTTATTTGATTTTTTTGTTTTCATTTTTAAGTAATAATTTGTGAAAAAAATATAAATACCTATAACGTTTGTACAAACTAAATATTTTAACTATAATAAAATAGTTCAAAATATGTTTATGCAACTTAAAAAACTTATTTGAAGCATTATTTTACTTATTTTAATCAAGGATTTACACATAAAGTTTTTCGAGCAGTGGAAATTAAAAAAATGATAAGTGTCACATCGCACTGCAGAATTCTTTAATATCTATGATTGCACATTATTTTATTCAATAGGATTATAAAATGTCAATTGAGCATGAAATGAACCTCGAAAATTTAATATCATTAGTCCAAGAACATCAGTCTCTTTATGATTACAAAAAGAAAAATTATAGCAACAGAAAACTACAGGAACAACCATGGACAGAAATATCGGATATTCTAAAAGTACCCGGTCTTTATATTTTTATTATAATATTATTTTATTATTTCATTTATTATATTTTATTATTTTCTACTCTATATAAATCACGATAGTAATAATAATATAATAATTAAGTAGGTACTTAAAATAGTTATTAATTGATCAATTCTTTATTATTTATTAATTTTATTATACAGTGTATTTATTTTGCCAGGATACAGAACCTTTATTTGAATTAAAATATTCTGTAAATTTATTTGGAAGTGATATTGCTGCTGCGGAAGATCTATTATTAGAAGATCTAATTCTACTGATATCTTGTTCAATTATTTCATTCTGTTCTTGAGAATTTATAAATTCTTGAATATCAATACAATGTTGCTCTCTCATCGTCTCATCATAATTTAAGTTATGTAATACACAAATAGCTTTTACGATTTGGGTAGCTTTTTCTGGGCCAACCACAATTTGGTTTTCCAACACTTTAAATTTCTTAACCATAATTCCGAATGCGCATTCTACTATTAGTCTTGCACGCGATTGTCGATAGTTAAAAATACGTTTTTCGTTTGTTAAGCTCCTACGCGGAAAAGGTCTCATCAGGCATGGTAATAAAGAGTATGCTTCATACCCAACAAACACAAAAGGATATTCTTAATTGATGTTATTATGAATTTTTCTTGGTGGTGGCAAATTTAATTCATTGCGTCGTAATATTTTACCAAAATTAGATTCTTTAAATATTCCACTGTCACTGGACCGGCCATAATCCCTGACATCGATCGTTATAAATTTTGCGTGAGCATCGACCACAGCTTGAAACACAATTGAGTAAGACCCTTTATAAATTAAACACTCGGAACCAGCACATGGTGGACATTGAATAGCACTGTGCTTACCATCAATTGCTCCTGTGCAATTAGGAAAATTCCAAATTGTATTGAACTCATTTGAACTTTTAATCCAGTCTTTTTCTCTAGGCATTGGCAAATAAATGGGAGATGATAATTTTCATATAGCAGTACATACTTCATTAGTTACCAATCCTATTGTCGTAGCACCTAGGCGAAATTGGTAATGACGACATTGAAATCGCCCTCCCGTTGCCAAATAACTAAAAACATTAAAAAATTTGTTTTTTTAAAAAAATAAAATATAAATACAAATTTGTATTGTAATTAGTATCCAATTTGTTGATTAATTACAGCTAATGAATGCAAGGCAAAATAAACCACGCTTCGAAATTCATTTTCAAGACAGCTGCAGCGTGAACAAAAAAATAGCCATCTGGGTCCGGAGCATCATCAAGAAAAAAAAAATGGTATTTGTTTGATAATAAGGCGTTGTTTCTCTCTGATTACGTGTTGCAACACAAAAAATGGAAAGCAAATTGAATAGTTCCCATATAGACAGTGACCCAACTATAGGGTGGTGCGAAACGGTTATTCACTGTATTCTTTCAAACTAAACTCCATATCATTGAGATTGCTGAATGATGATTTTAAAATTATTGTTGGACTTGGTATAGTTTTCGACGTAGCACAGTTGAAACATAGTCGTTTACGAAAATTATAAGGAGTTGTGAGTTGTATACAGCAAATGGGTACATAAGAGTATAAGACTGCGAGTAATGAAAGCTGCTTTACTATTTTCTTTTTTAGATGGGGTGAAATTTGTGAAGTAGAAATTTTGAAAATTTTGCCAAAATATGCAAATTAAGCACAATAACATAAAAATAAGCGGTTTCCGGCAAAATGTATGAACTATGCACAATATGCACATTCAAATTTTAGATTTGGTATGAATTTATTTCGCTCTCTCCTTATACATTTTACAAAAAATAAAAAAAGTAAGGTTTTTTCCCCCGTCACTTACCTGTATGTGAGAGCCTTAGTTAGGTACCTACACGGCTGTATATATATTACATTATTTATTACACTATAGTGTAGTAGTATAATATAATCATACAATTTTTTAGCAAATACTGCACACTATTATAGAATAATATTGTTTGATAACATATTAATGCCGAGCCCAGAGAGAATATTATATTCACTATTAAAGTATCCATTTTTTTATTACTTCTGTAAATTTATAAGCCTGATTTTGAATTTTTTTCATGTCTCGACACCTCTAGAGTTTTATATTAAGTTATAGTTGAACCGTTAAGACTAAAAACAATACTGTGAGATGCCGGACAAAAAAATGGACTCGCGACAGTAGTGTATCTAAATGGGGAATAGTAAGTTCCTACACGAGAGTAGCAGGTAAACAATTACATACGTTAGTTCCTACACGGACATATGTAAGTTCCTACACGGTAAAAAACAGCTACGTATGTTAGTTCCTACATTGCGGAAAGGGTTAAATACTTAAATATGTATATTATACACAGACGTATCGTTTTAATAATAATATGTCCAGCCGTAGCTTACTAATATATATTCAGTTAATATACTTCATTTAAAGCAAAACGTATACAAAATTACGGGAAAATACGATAATATACGGGAAATATTATACTTTTTAATCACCATATTATACAATATTTATTTGTGAAAATGCACTATGACGATTTTTATTATATTTTTTAATCATCATAATATATTTGTTTTTTTAGATTCGTATATACATTGTGTATGATATACAATATACATATTTAACCCTTTCCGCAGCAACTAACATACGTATGTGGTTTTTATCGTGTAGAAACTAACATACGTACCTGGTTTATACAGTGTAGGAATTTACATATGTAATTTTTCCGTCGTGTAGGAACTAACGTATGTATTTTGTGTACCTGCTACTCTGGTGTAGGAACTTACATTCACCCATCTAAATGGCCTGTACTCAGAGTTCCGTGTTCTGTGAATTGTATAGATTTAAACACTCAAAATAATATTATGTTTCGCAATCTGAAATAAAAAATGTATCGTGTCATCCAAAGAATTCAAAAACGCGAAAACTGATAATAACATATTATATTATAATATCTATCATCTATGGTGAAAGCCGATCGTCGTCACTCGTTGGGGACGATTCACAATTCTAATAATTTCATTGAACCAAAGAAAAAATGTGTAAGGCAAAAATAAAAATTTGCTCACATATTTCATTCTACTCAAGTAATTTTTATAAAAAATCTCGAATTTTTTCAGTTCGGGTATAGATGAAGAAAGAAGTTCCTCGATAGGACTTCTGCACTCAAGATATGGCCTTGCAGCTATAAATTACCCGAAGAGTCGATGTATACGTAAGTTTGAGTACTATTCTTTTGGGGCTAACATATTTTACTTTTTAGTCTCAAATTTAAAATGTATTGCCACAGACAATTTGCTAAACGGGTAAAGCAGGGGCATATATTTTGTTCCCAAGCTCGCAACACAAAAATATACGCTTATAGCACAAACGACAACGGCATATCCAGGTCGCAGAATAATAACATATTTATACAGTTAAATAGTGTTGTGCATACTAATCATACTACAGTAGTACAGTACACGAGAGTTCATATGTCCCTCAAAATTCAACAATTTTTATTTTTAGTTTATATACATATTAAGTAATATATGAGTCTGCATGCGGCCGAACCGCGAATTAAAGTGACGCCGCCGTGCATCAAACATCAAATTATTTTATAAAGCTGGGATAGTCGCTCTGCTGATTATTGAATATCCATCGGAAATTAAATAATTTAATTTTTAATATTCTCGAATAGCTTAAAATATATCTAACCAATGTATTCAAAATTTATGCATAAAATATTAATTATAATTTTGTGCTCGACAGTATTCAGACAAGAGATTTAACTTGGAATTTCACAAACTATAGTTGGTATAGTCAGTATACGGTAAATGTGATGCATTAGGCACTGAATACCTTTATGTGAAATCTAAAAAGTATGAATCACATTTATCACAATACGATTTGTATTTAATAACTCATAAATAAATATGCTTGTGCTTCGAATATTTAAACACCACCTTTATTAATTATTAAATTAAAAATTAAAATTATAGGTGCTTTATTTATTTTTGTAATTTAAATTTTAAAATTATAAATTATTTCGGTTATTGTAATACCTTATTTCATTATCTTAATGATCTAATCTCAAATACGGACCTCTTTGATATAAAAATTTGTAATATTATATCTATCCATGGTTTTATCATATTGACGTAGTATAAATTATAATGCAATCCGTTTTGAATGTCGAAGTAGTTGCAAAGACGCAATCGATCTAAAATTTCAGTTAGCAAAGCTGCAAACATGAACAAGAAACATGAAGCGATCCGTACGGTTTTTTTTTTCATAATAAATCTCAATATTTTAAGACTTAAGTTCAGTCGTATTTCTGATTTATTCCGCAGTGCACACACAATATCAGGAATTTCGCCGAAGCCCAAAAGCGTCGATGTTTAAAGTAATTAATATTGGTTTCATATTTTTTTGGTGCTTAAATTTATTTTTTATACTTCAAATAACAATTTAATACCATGAAAAATAATAAGCTACCCCTGTGTAGACACATTATTTCTGAGAGCAAATGCATAAAATACGAGAGATCAAATAATATACAAACGCCGCTAGTCGTCGTCGTTTTTCTGCTCCCTGATCGTAGGGTTATTTTATAATTATAACCTATTTTTAAGTACATACTTGAAATAGAAATTTATTAAATGGTTTAATTTAGAAATACTCGTTATAAGTGATTACTCATAAGACACAATTTTAATTTATAACATATAATTTTTTTTAAATCCAAAGTTGGCAGTTACAGGACACTATTAATTTTGTGTTATATATATTTCTTATTTGTTCTATTATATATTAATATTACATTATATTATAGTTGTATCTAAAAACCAAAAATGTTCACAGAGTGGTAAAATCACTAACATAACCAATAATCAACTCACACAAGTGATTATGAAAAACATTATACTTTTATACTAGTATCTTTATACAATATAATAAATAGTAATGAAATAAATAGATAAATTGATAAATTGTTCAATTAAAAAAAGAGACATTTCTTATTACTATAGTTGACTTTTGTACCAATGTACCAATATATATTTTTTTACTTTTTCACATATAAAATTACATTACGTTTCATTTTTATTGAACTAGGGGTACTTTTAATTTTTTTTGCCAAATCATTGTGCACTTCTCATCTATTTACACGTCGTACATACGCTACATAATGATCATATCCATAA
>NW_019104422.1:734967-736651 GCF_001856785.1 Myzus persicae
AATTAAACAAAAATGATATTTTATTAAAAAAACGATTGTCAAAGATAAAAAATAATGGTATATAACAAATAATATCAAAATATGTCCGATAAACATGTAACATGTTTAATAAAAGTTAAAAGATTTTAGATACCTAATAATAAATTAATCACAGCTCATGGTTTAACTTAGATGAATGATGACATTTTATTTATACATTGCTCTAAGAAATTAAATAAAATAACTAGCCCTATAGTAATTTGTTGAGATCAGAGAAAAACTGTGGTTAGGCCCTATAAAAATGGTGTTACAAGATTAGAAGCAACTAATTGTAATATTTACGTATTTAACTGAATACGTATAAGGTTAAAAAATAAACCTGAAATTGGTGTATAATGGATGTAGGTAAGGATACTCTTTTACCTGTGTAATAATTTATGTTACAGTACGTGTTCAACCTCCGAACGTTTAACACGTGTGTATCGCGAGTGCGCTTTTATCAAGCTTCCGATAGCATATCCAAATCGTTTCGATACTTCAGGTAATATGAACATTATTTGACCCTAAAACCCCAAAATATGTCCACCAACCCTCCCAAAGGGCACTCACATAGGATGAAACTTCCAAACATAGGTGCAACATCCCAAAAACCTCAAAAAAAAACAACAAACAGACCCGCAAACATTACTGTAAAAAATACCACATCGTCAATTAAACTCAACAAGCAAACCACAAAACAACAATCCAGTCCGAGTACATCATTAGCGAGCGATAACGTAGTCGCTAACCCCAGTACCTCCGTCCCACTATCTACAACACATAATGCCTCTATCGCTAATGAACTCATTAGCAATATCGACAACAACCACACCATATTTAATAATCCACCGGTACCGTCTACTTCAGATAATTCACAAAACATGTATATTCCACAACACAATAAAAACGATATCACATTTGCAACAATCACGGCAAACGATAAAACACCGTCGAGAGACCAGGCGATAGTCTTCAACTCCATTGACGGCATCCCACAAAAAGAATATGTGTTAGCAGTTGGGAAAATAGAGTCCCCCAAAAATATCACTTTTGTGTCTAGAATTTCCTACAACCGATTCTGCATATTCTTATCTAGCAAACAAGTCTTAGATAAATTAATAGAAACACATCCATTCATAATAATAAACAATCAAGAATTACAAATTCGCAGACTCAACAACCCAGCCAAAAGGATAGTAATATCTAATGTTTGACCTTCTATCAACAATCAGACCATCCTTGACCAACTCAAAATGATCAACATAACCCCTGTCTCTCAAATAAGCCACCTCAAAGCTAAAATATTTGCAGAAGGATATGATCACATTCTTAGTTTTCGCCGACAGATGTATATTAAATATGACGACTTGCCAAAAATTCCCAGTTCACTTTTGATCTCTGCAAACGATTCACAATTTCGCATATTTTTTACGGATGACAAAATAACATGTTTTGTTTGCAAATCCACGGGGCATACTTCCTCGACTTGCAATAAATCGACTCTAAATAATATGGAAATCTCTCCCACTACACACCAGATTAATAAAATCGAATCAAATCCTACATCAGAAAACCAAATAATCGACAAAACTGATATCCCTCTACCTCCTTACAATTCTACAATGCATATTACTACAGATGAAACTCACCCTTTATGGAATGATAC
>NW_019104423.1:0-62611 GCF_001856785.1 Myzus persicae
TTGATCTATTTATGTTTAAAGTTATTTTACTGATCTATTTATGTTTAATTTCATTTTACTGAACTTATTGTGTTTAATTTCATTTTTGTGATCTTTTTATGTTTAATTTCATTTGTATGATCTATTTGTGTTTAATTTCATTTTTTGTGATCTATTTGTGTTTAATTTCATTTTTATGATCTATTTGTGTTTAATTATAACAAAGTGTGCTGGAGTGCCCCACCTACTACTCACGCCGATGTCGGGCTCATCTTATATATCCTTACCAAATAGTATAGATAGAAAAAAGGGTACAATCAATCCACAAAATAGAGATCAACAATGCTTCAAGTGAAGCATGTGACGGAGCATACGAGTCGTATCGGTGAAAATTATTACAAACACGAAGGGAAATATATTTTCGATGGTATCTCATTTTCAACACCGTTATCTGATATAAAAATCTTTGAAAGAAACAAACCATTCGTATCCATCAATATTTTTGGAGTTGAAAAACAATTCCAACCACCGAAAAAGTTCCCAACATATGAGGTTTTCCCACTCAGAGTTGTAGATCATGAAAAACGAGACCACTTTGATCTATTATTAGTGACCGACGGCGATAACACGCACTACGTGTATATATCAAATTTTTCACGACTTATAAGACGTCAAAAAACATCACACACTGAAAGAGTCATGTTTTGTAAGCAGTGTTTCACGAGTTTCGACGACAGGCCTCGAAAATATCAATTGAGTGGACAGGCTGCGTTAGACCAGCACAAACTGATATGTGGTTCACATAAACCAATATTACCAGTTATGCCGGCAGAAACACGGAACGACATCCCATCGTTATATATGCTGACTTCGAAGCCCTACTATTGAAAGCTGATAATGAAAAGAAGGAGAAAAAACAGACATAATTCATAAACATGAGCCCATGAGTTTCGGTATTTTCGTTAAGGCTTCTGATGACGTTCCATCGAGTCTACTCGAAGATTATGACATACCGACTAATCCTATTATTTATCGTGGTAGTGAAGAACGTGGGGATATAGCGGGACGTTTCGTGGAAATGGTTACTGAAATTTCGTTAAAGATAGAGAAATTGTTAAAAACAAACGTGTTGATAAATATGAGTGCACTAGACAGAAAGGTTCACGAGGCAGCGACACACTGTAATCTGTGTTGTATAAAGTTTACACAACCTCATGAGATACAAAATCGAAAAACAGCCGACCACTGTCATCTTTCTGGGAAATATCGACAGGCTCTTTGCAATACGTGTAACCAAAAACTACAAACACCCGTTTTTGTCCCATGTTTCCTACATAACCTTTCAAACTATGATGCTCATTTCATAGTGACAGAGTTAGGATATGATACGCAGAGGATTACGGTTATACCCAACAGTGAGGAGAAGTTTATTTCTTTTTCCAAATACGTATCAAACACCTTCACAATCAGGTTCATAGACACCTGCAGATTTATGGCCTCAAAACTTTCAACGCTTGCTAAAAATTTGCTAACTCCTGACTTTTCTAAGTTTCGTGAGACGGGGAAGCATTTTTCCACCAATGATATGAACCTTGTAACCCGTAAAGGTGTCTTCCCTTACGAATATACAGACGCGTGGAGTAAGCTTACCGGAATGTGTTACCGGATAAAGCTGAATTCTATAGTATCCTAACCGAGTCAACGCTTGAAGATAAAGAATACGAGCACGCGTTAAAAGTGTGGGAACATTTTGGCTGTAATACGATTGGTGAATATTCAGATTTGTACTTGAAAATCGATGTGCTGCTACTGGCTGACATTTTCGAAAATTTCCGCGATGTGTGTATGAAGGCCTACAGATTAGATCCTGCATACTATTACACCGCTCCAGGGTTTTCATTCGACTGTATGCCAAAATATACCTCAATGAAGCTAGAACTATTGTCAGATTATGATATGATGTTGATGTTTGAAAATGGTTGGTATTAAACTTATTGTATTATTATTAAAATAAATAAATCATTTTTTATAGGTATACGAGGTGGACTGGTGCAGGCAAGTATGCGTTATGCCAAAGCGAATAACGAGAAGGTATCCGATTATGATGATTCGAAGGAAGATTCGTGGTTGGTGTATCAGGATTGTAAGTATACATTACTTTTTCTCAAGGATATTATATTATACTTACATTATTTTAGGTAATAACCTGTACGGCTGGGCGATGTCACAAAGTATACCTTATGCTAATTTTAAATGGGTGAAGCCAGAGTTGGATGGACTCGACAATTTGGATGAGACTTCACCCATAGGCCGGATATACGAGGTAGATGTGTCATATCCTGTAAACCTACATGACAAGCATAACGACTTACCATTCCTCCCTCAAAACGGAATATCTGCGGGCTCAAAGGTAAAGAAACTGATGGCGACATTCGAGAGGAAGACAAACTATATAATACACTATCGTAATCTTCAGCAGGCTATAGCAAATGGGCTGATAGTGGAAAAAGTAATTTTTTTTTTTGTTTTAATTTAACATTTATAAAATATCTATATATAGGTACATAGAGTTGTACAATTCGATCAATCTCTTTGGTTAGCCGAATATATCAGTTTGAATACTGAAATGAGGAAGAACGCTACGAATGACTTTGAGAGGGAGTTTTTTAAGCTAATGAATAACGCTGTATTTGGTATGTCAACAAAATATATGTATGTATATAACTTTATTAACTTGAAAACATTTATCTACTCGTAAAGAGAAGACAATGGAGAGCATGAGAAAAAGGATACAAATGGAATTGGTATCCAATGACAGACGATTACAAAAGCTCATAAATAAGAGCACATTTAAACATAGTACATCTTATACAGAAAATTTGAATGCCGTGTCACTAGAAAATAAGATTATTGAATTCAACAAACCTATCTATATCGGTAACTGATATTAACTCAACATTTAAAAAAAAAAAAAAAATTTTTATAATTTTTATAGGTTTTTCAGTATTAGACATCAGTAAAACACTGATGTACGATTATCATTATAATGTTATGAAAAAACACTATGGAGATAATGTTAAACTAATGTACACCGATACAGGTAAATAAATATATAAAACCGTTATGTTTGTATAAATGTAATATATATTATTATTATTATTTTAGATTCTCTAGTGTATCATATCAATACGAAAGATTTTTATAGAGACTTGGCCATCAACCCGAATTTGTTGGATCGAATGGACACATCTGACCTACCAACAGATCACCCTTGCCATATAGCCGAGCGTAAAAAGATACCAGGTCTATTTTCTGACGAGACCAAGGGTGCTATTATGACCGAATTCTGTGCGTTGAGAGCCAAATCATACTCTTTCATTTTGGGTGGAAAAGAGAAAATCAAAGCCAAGGGGATTAGGAAGCATGTCGTCGATAACCATATGACGTTCGCCGATCACAAAAAATGTTTGTTTGGAGAAGCTGGTGTGGTGGCGTATAAGAATAATGTATCAATTAGGTCATTCAAGCATCAACTGATGACAATAAAAACGATAAAGCTAACTTACAACAGTTTTGACGATAAGAGGGTTATCTTAGAAGACAAAATCCATACCTTGGCTTACGGGCATTACTCAATAAAGTAAATTTAAAATAAATTATTTTTAAAATTATTTTACTTATAATATTTATAATTTTATAGGGAAGATGAACATGAACCTAGGGATGAGGAATAGCCAGATTTTCAGTAGATGCTGGTGGTCATGAGCGGGATGAATCAGATAAAAATTTTATGAGAATGCTTTTACAGGAATGCATGTCCAAATAATTAAATACCATGTATATTTCTAATTTGTAAATATCATGTGTATATATACTTTGTTATATATTATAAATACCATGTGTTTGTATATTTTTTGTTATTGTAAATATCACTCGAATAATTTTTGTATATATATATATATTAATGTAATCTACAACCATTTATTGAAAATGTTAGTTTATTTATGTAAAAAAATAAAACCAATGTTAAAATATTATTATTGTTATATTTTTAAGAATTATTTACAAACCATTTTCTTATAGGAAATACTTTATAAAATGTACATTGTTTAGGATTAAAATCCATATGAAAAATACAACAAGGTAAAGTTTCGTCATCACATATTTGATCCAAACGAGGGCAGCCTATGTCTTCAATGTTGATGAGTGCGACGTGTGGTATATACTGTATAAGAACTTGTTTTTTCTGCTCACCTTTGACGTATATACAATTGAATTTTAATGAATTCAATATTTTACCGAGTTCTTCATACTCGATATCACCGTATTCTATAGATAGTTGATGATAATTGCGTTCCAGCCACTTGTTGGTTTTACGACTCTTATTGTCCTGCATCGAGTTTGAATGTTTAAAAATCCAATGTTGAGTCGCCCATGTTGCCGTGTCTACTATAGACATTTCTTTAATCATGTATTTATTGCTGACGCCAAGTACGCATTGTATGTCCAAGATGGCCGAAGACATTATTGCTTGTCTTTATAATACGTTTCGATAGTATTTAGACGGCTGAGTATAGCAGGTACTATGTTTTTCAACACTTCTGTACTTTCTTTGATTGATTGTAACGATACTTCACCTCTTGCCATATGCTCAGTTATTTGTATACATGTCAATTGTATCGCTTCTACTTGTTCTTCTTGAATTTGAATGGATTTATGATTTTCTTCAAGTAAATGTTCGATTTTATCTAATTTAGACGAAAACGATTTGTTCGACTGTTCGAGATTTGAAATAATTTTTTTTGTTTCGCCAGACTGAGAACTACCAAACACGTTCATGTCTATAGCTCGACTGACACTATTTTCTAATGTCACTTGTATTTATCCAGCTATTGTGTGTATTATCGAACCCGAGCCATTTCACAAAAATTTGCTTCCCCTTCTTACGTATAATTTTCTCGACCAAATAGTCATTCGGATAGTTTGTTTTCAATATTTCTTCTGAATAAAAGCAACCGGCAATCGGTTTTCCAGTATAATCTTGCAGCTGATAAGTAGTAGGTAACGTTTCGTTGATTTTAACAATTTTGAATATTTCTGTAGACCAGTTCGGTAAATAACCTTTTGCAAATACACCTTTATATGTGCTTATACGATCATTATCACCAATGTTAAATTTAATTTTTCCATTAATAATTTGACGTTGCTTTATGTCCACTGACGTAGGATTAGCATCAGCTTGCACTGGTGTCATTCCTATAGTCCTATGTTTTGAATTATTATATTCCTTAATCAATGAAGGTAAAATAGATAACCATTCGTGAGAGCCACGTGCTGTAAACTCTCTAAACATTTTTTCTTTCAATGTGCGGTTGAAACGTTCTACAATACACGCTTTCATAGTACTATAAGTCGAATATTTATGTATGTTGTGCTTCTCCATCAACGCGTCGAATGTAGAATTGTAAAATTCTTTACCATTATCAAGCTGTAATAGTTTTGGTCTGCGTTTATGCAGTATTTTAGACATTGCGCTGGAAACTTCTTTAGCAGTTTTGGATTTTAACGCTATTGCCCAGGCAAACTTTGTGAAACAGTCTATCACACATAAAATATACTTGTACCCTTTATTTTTTTTCGAATATGGTATCATTTCGACCAAGTCAGCTTGCCATAGATCATTTTTGCCGTAAACATTAACTCTACGCCGTGTATAATTTTTCCTCGCTGGTTTATGTAGTTCGACTGCGATATCTCGTTTAGACATTTGGAATATGTTTTATTAACCCGGCTTCGCGCAATTCTTCGAAAATCGATATTATTTCGTTCGAAACGCCTGTATTACCAGCTGCTTTTGACGCTAATAGTAACCGCAATCTATCGACTAGTTCGTTAGGATCGTCCCAGTATACTAAATTATGTTTTTGTAATTTCACAGATAAGCCTTTACCTGACCGAAATAAATTCTGAATTATATCCGTATATTTATTTCCTCCTTTTTTAATTTTTTTCTCATCTGCTGTGAGATGGGCTGATGTTTGAATCAATATAGATTTATATGCATCTAAATCGTTTTTGGTGTATAATTTAGGATTTTTTGAAAATATTAAATTACCAAGCCCTTGTGTTAGCGGGTAGGATAGGTCTTCAATAGTCAGCGTATTGTTGACGAGATTAATTTCTTTTTTACCTAAATGTACACTACCATTTGCTCGTATTTTTGGTCCGTACGTCTTGTCTATATCATAAGATTTAAACCAATCATTTATTTTAAAAGAATCCTCAATATTATTGTCTTCCTTAAGTTCTATGGGTGGTGGTGTTGTTGGACTTAAATGTTTTATTTTTTCCAATGGTTCGATAATCGGACTTAACGTTTCCGATACTAATGAACGAATATCGGCTTTGCCGTGTTTTAATGCTGTATACTTGCGTTTGATATTTTCTTTGGCTTTAATCAGTTCTCCGAGTACTTCACCGCTAGCAGCCATGACTGTGAATGAATCATTTCCACAATGACAACACTTTATATAACGACGAATGTGTCAAATCCATGACGATATCGACCGTTGTCACGTTCACAGTCTTTGTTTATCACGATAAACTCAAATCTACCCAGACGCCAACATGAAGTGCAAAAGTCTTTAAACTCTGAGTATGACATATCACCAGAGCAATGTTCATTGTATACATGCTTTAAATTAGTCTCATCTTGTTTGAATAATACAATAAAATTAGCGTTATCACGCAAAAGTTGTTTTGGGACTTTTGAATAACTCTGAGCCAGATAGAATACATCAACTAAATTATGACGACCTCTGGAGAAGTAAGTTCTTGCAATCTTTTGGTTTTCAGTGATAATATCGTCAAAAATAAATACAGAGTTCGGTAAAGCTTTCTCAGGTTCAATAACTTGCTCATTTTCATAGAACGTAAATAATCCAACATCAGTGTCCGATAATATTTCACTTAGCATTCTATATTTGGGTTGATCCAATGTTTTTGAATATATGTATACGTTGTGGAATCGTATTCCGTTTATATTGGTTAGTAAGGTAAATATTAAATTAGTTTTCCCACAGCCGGAAGGACCCACAATAAGCGCGCGTATCGTATTAGGTAGAAGCGCACCATGTCTATGCTGTTGAGCAGTTGTAGGTGGGTCCACGTTTTCAACTGTGAGTTTTATTTCTTGCTTGACGAACTTCATTATAAATAACTAATCAACGACGAGAATGTTATCAGTACACGATGTCACTCGCTCGAAGAAGCAACAAGAATAAAGGCGCTGGGCTCATAAACACGCTTATAAATAAATTACCGTTGGAAGTTCACGTGCCTGGTAAGTCTAGAATAATGAATCCGATATTCTCATAATAATAATCAGGGTTAGGATGTTGTAGCATTTTGCATATTTTTTTAGTGAGTCCAAAAGATAGCTTAGTAAGATAAAAATCTGTTTCATATACTGGGAATTAAAAATGTGCTATTTTTATTTTGCATATTTTTGCATATTTTGAAGATTTTTTAAAAGTCATGATTATTTTAGCATTTTGGATTTTTAATGCATATTTTTGAGTTTATTTGTAAAAATTTTGGTTTTCAATCGCCGTAAATGTTCACCCAATGTTAAACGCGCGTGATATAGCGGGCAAGAACAATTTTCATCTTATCTGTTTTCAGATATGCATTGCCAGATATGGCAAGATATTAATTGTTTGTGTTTATCGTAACTTGTCTTTATGTCTAAATAATCTATCGCTCATTGTTAGGACCGTTAGGTAACACTATACAAATTATGGCGTGACTGTGTGAGTGGAACATAAAATCGATAAGATAAATCGTATTTTATTGAACTAAATGTTTAAAATGTTTTTGTCATATTAGTACTGTGGTTCGCGTATAACGAGTTAGTCGACCAACGCGTGTTAAAGTCTTGTTTATTTTTTCTATACATTTTATCAATATGCCTAAACTTCCAGCATCTAATTCTGCACGTTTAAAAATATACGTTTCCGAAAACGAGGGTGTTTTTTCTACCGATAACCAGATTCTTTTTTGTAAATTATGTGATATACGAGTAAACTCGCAAAAAAGATTCACGGTAAATCAACATTTAAAAACCGCCAAACATTTACGCGCTGTAAATCGTTTAAAAACAAATGCGATTAAAACTAACCAAAATTTAGTGTCAAATGCAATTTGTGGAAAGCATTCGGTTTTTAACGAAGATCTGTGTAAAATGATGTTATCTGCAAATATTCCATTGAGCAAATTAAATAATAAATTTTTGTCTGAATTTTTAATAAAATATACTAACAAAGATATCCCGAATGAATCAACATTAAGAAAAAATTACGTCACGGATATTTATAAAAAAAAAATCGGAAGTATTAAAAGGTACGTAAATAATAAAAATATCTGGATTTGCATTGATGAAACTACTGATGTAGAAGGTCGTTATGTGGCAAACGTTATCATTGGAACATTAGAAATTGATGCACCAGGCAAAACTTTTCTTTTTAATTCGGAAGTTCTTGATCAAACTAACCATAAAACAATTTGTAAATTATTTGATGAAACACTTTTTTTATTATGGCCAGAAGGAATAAAACGAGATAATGTATTGCTATTTGTTTCTGATGCAGCGCCGTACATGGTGAAAGCGGGAAAAGCATTGTCAGCTTTATACACAAAAATGATTCATATCACATGTCTCGCTCATGCAGTGCATAGAGTTTGCGAAGAAATTCGAAAAAATTTCCCAAAAATTGATTCACTGATTTCAAATGGAAAAAAAATATTTTTAAAAGCACCTTCAAGGGTATTGATTTTTAAAAATAATGCTCCTGGAATACCATTACCTCCTCAACCTATAATTACCAGATGGGGTACATGGTTAGAAGCTGCGACATATTACTGTGACAATTACAAAGCATTTTGCGAAGTTATAAATATGTTAAATGAAGAAGATGCAGTATCTATTGAACACGTAAAAAAACTTATTCAAGAACCAACATTAGAAGGTAATTTAATTTTTATAAAAACTCATTTTAGTTTTATCCCAAACAAAATTACGTTTTTGGAAAAACAAGACGTCTTATTGGCCGATTCTACTTCGTCTTTTGAAGAAATTGTAAAAAAAATATCTGAGACACCTGGGAGTATAGGAAAATTAATCAATAATAAATTAAACACAATTCTCAAGAAAAATACTGCATATGTATTATTGAAAAATATAAAAGATATTATTTCCGGTACACGTGAATCAATTCCCAATATGGACCAAAATATAACAGTGACAGATATTCCATATTTCAAGTATGCTCCCGTGTCCTCAGTGGACGTCGAAAGAAGTTTTTCGACGTATAAAACTGTTTTAGCTGACAATCGACGAAGATTTACCTTCGAAAACTTGAAAAAGACGTTGATTATCCAATGCAATTCACATTTTAATGGTAAGTCAATTGAAAAAATTAATTTTAAAATAAAATAAATATCTTAAGTAAATAATTTATTCAATTTTGTTACAGAAAATGAATGAAATGTTTTTTCTTCAATTTTTTATTCATCGACATTTTTAAGATTGAATTGAATTTAATTTGGTTGGTAAGTCAGTTAAATTAAAAATGATGTTTTAAACGTTGTAAATATATTTTTGATTTGGTTCTGTTACAGAAAAAGAACAAAATCGACTATCAAAACCATCAAAAATTTAATATATATAAATACTATTTTATTATTTTACTTATAATTTAAAATTTAAATATTTAGCACTTTAAAATTTTTTTAACCTCTAATTTTTTGAATAAACGTTTTTACATAATTTTTTTTTATAAATGCATATACCAAATTTTTTTGGAGCATATTTAAGTAATTTTTACAACATATCAGCATATTTTTTAGGGAATATTTAATAGTTTTTTAGAGCATATAAATCCTAACCCTAATAATAATATTTCTTTGCAGGTTATCAATACTGTGGACCTGGTACAAATTTAAAAAAACGATTAGCTCGCGGTGATAAAGGTATAAACCCACTAGACTCTGCTTGCAGAGACCACGATATTGCTTACGAGAATAGCAGCTCTATCGCAGATCGTAACAAAGCCGATTTTATATTAGAGCAGCGAGCCTGGGATAGGTTCAAGTCAAAAGATTCGAGTTTAAAAGAAAAAGCTGTGGCTTGGGGTGTGACTACTGCCATGAAAGCAAAACGTAAAGTAGGTGGCGGTTGTGGTTTTAAAGCAGCACTTAAAGCCACTAAAAATGTTATAAAGAAAAATTTCGGTGAAAAAAACTTGATGAAATTGACTAAAAAATGTTTAGCCGTCGCGCGAAAAACATTCAAAACTAAGAAGACTAGGGTTCCACGAACAATAAATATTCCGAAAAAAGGCGGTGTGCTACCACTCATACCGATTTTCGCCGGGTTGTCAGCTCTGGGAGCCCTAACTGGCGGCGTAGCCAACGTTGTGAAGGTCGCCAATGAGTTTAATAGAAACACTCCTTCGCATTTAGGCAAAGGGCTATATCTCACTCCGTATAAAGGCAACTCATACAAAATAGAAACACCACAAAAAAGTGGTGGGGGTGTAAAAGCGAAAAAATATAGAAAGTCAAAAAACTAATTGCCACGTTACCCAGTAGAGCGTTGTACGATTACGAACTTATAAAATATGCTCGCATGATGAAAATACCTCATTTCATCGGCGTTTTTACCAGAGATAGGTTATCTAAACGTCCTAAACGCCTAGAATCAGCGATTATTAACCTGGATACGAAGAAAGGTACAGGAACGCATTGGGTAGCGTATAAAAAAATCGGAAAAAAAGTCGAATATTACGACAGTTTTGGAAATTTACCTCCTCCAATAGAAGTACAAAAATATTTTCACGGATGCGATATACGTTTCAATTACAACAGTGAGCAGAAATATAATACTACAAACTGTGGACACTTGTGTTTAAAATTTTTATCATGTTCACATTAACGTTAAACGGAAACTCTAGTGAGTTGTCATGCGAGATCTTTCCTCCGTTGGAAGTAGAAAATACTGCACAGATTTGCCTTTTGAGTTTACAGACAAATAATTCTATACCAAACATAGAACCTGGTTGTAATACTATTGCCTTCCGTAATTTGATCAATGAACGTGAGTACGTAATCATACCTACGGGGACGTATGAGTTGGATCAGTTAGAGTCAATTATACAAAAAATGATGCCCGACTATGTCAGTATGTTTGAATTAAAAGCAAACAGCAGGACATTAAAGTGTATGATAACGTGCAGCCATGATGTTGATTTAGGAGTCGAGAATAGCATAGCGAAATTGCTAGGTTTTAGAAATGTACGATACACTACTGGTGCTACTCATGAATCTGAAAATATTGTCAACATAATGAAAATAAACTGTATAAAAGTAGAGTGTAATTTAATCACTGACTCATTCTGTGACGGAGCACCGAGCCAGATCATACATGAGCTGTATCCTAATGTACCTGTGGAATATAAAATCGTTGAAGTACCTAGACATCCAGTTTTTTATGGTCTCAATACGACTTCAATAACTAAAGTAAATATCGTGCTAAAAGATCAGAACGATTGTCTGATTAATCTGCGTGGTGAACCAATAACAATTCGTTTACAAATAACGCATGGATATGGCACTCAAATTTAATATAAAAAGAGCTACAATCAAAAAACCTATCAGTTTACCGACTGCCGTTAAGAAGTCTACATCTAAACTTAAAAATATCAAGCTCACGAAAAATAATTTAAATTTTCTTCGATCTTTAAAATGATGGATGACTCATATTTAGACGTGACGGCCGACTATGTCGACGATTGTAAAATAACTCAAAAGAGTTACCATTCGTTCACACCGTATTCAAGCTCCGCTTTATCATACAATGAAGAAATTAGAATTAATGTTCAGAACATGGATTCTTACACTTTGCCGTGTGAGAGTTATATTTTCATCGAGGGTAAAATAAATAAACCTACCGATGCAGTGGGGGAAGTTCGTTTTTCAAATAACGGATTGGCATTTTTATTCTCTGAAATGCGATATGAAATAAACGGAATAGAAATACAGAAATTGAAATCACCTGGAATTGCGTCTTGTTTGAAAGCATACTGCTCATATACTCCAAACGATTTGAATGCATTAGAGAACATGGCTTGGGACTCGGCAATGGATAGTGAAGATAATAAAAATTTTATGACCAATAATATATTTTCCGGATGTATTCCTCTAAAACATGTATTCGGATTTTGTGAAGATTACAAAAAAATATTACTCAATTGCAATCAGCAACTGATTTTGAATCGTGCATCTACCGACCTTGATGCGATACATGTTGTGGGTGAAGGCGCAACCGCCGCTGTCGATAAAAATAAAAAAATTACAATTGAACTGACTAAGGTGACTTGGAAGATGCCTATTATCAAAGTCAGTGATAAAGAAAAATTAAAGTTATTGAAAGTATTAGATTCTCGTAAAACACTATCGTGCGCGTTCAGAACCTGGGATCTCTGTGAATATCCAGTGCTCCCTAGAAATACTTCTCATTCGTGGACAGTAAAGTCTAGCAGTTTGCTCGAAAAACCAAGATTTGTGTTGTTTGGACTACAAACAAGCAGAAAAAACAATATCGAAACTGACGCTGGACGATTTGATCACTGTCAACTAAAAAATCTTAAGGTACACTTAAATTCTGAGGTGTATCCATATGAAGACTTTCGAGCTGATTTTAAAAATAATACCACCAGCATACTCTACAAAGCTTATACAGACTTTCAAAAATCGTATTACGAAAGAGAGTATTGTGAACCATTATTATCAAAACATATTTTTCAAAACTATGTGCCAATCGTCGTTGTTGATTTGTCGTACCAGAATGATAACGTTAAATCATCGACCGTGGACCTACGAATAGACTTTGAAACCGACACAGTTATTCCAGAAAAGACTGCAGCTTATTGTTTAATACTACATGATCAGATTATAACTTATAATCCGTTTAGTGGAGATGTTAGAAAATTGTAAACCTTGTATATATTTTATAATTTTATACCTTGTATATACCTTGTCTTAAATATAAATTGAAAACCTCATTGTAAAAACTTAATCTAATAAATAAAAAAACTTGTTTTTAAATATCACTCTTTTTTTTTATTTTACACAAAATTTATTTAAACAACATCATTCAAACAGTTTGCGTTTCGAGTTCCGTTTTTTCGTGGGCTTGCCGCCTGTGAAGTCGAGAATCGATGGCGAGTGGTTAAAAGACGTTGGACCGTCGTTTTCGTCCACTGCAGTGCTCGTTTCAAGCGCTGAATACCACGAAGGGGGCTGAACAAAATTCTCTGGATCAAAGTATGGGGGAAGCGTGTCTAAGAATCTCGTTGGTGGATTGGTAGATCTTGCAATTCTTTCGGCTAAATACTCTCCACCATTGGAAATGCATATTAATGAAATTCAAAACTTTGGGAGAAAGACTCATAACTTTTTATCGTGGCAACGGCAAAACCAACTGATACAAGCCATTTCAACAAATATTAAAAATGTCATTCAGAAAGAGTTGTTAAATGCTCATTACTTTAGTATTTCATTAGACTCAACCTTCGAAATATCAAAGAAAGAGCAGTTATCTATGGTTATCAGGTATATTAATAAGAAAACTGGTATAGTATGTGAACGTCTTATTGCTGTACGCCTGGCAATCTCTACTACTGGAAAACACTTGTTTACAATGTTTGAGGAAATTTGTGGTGAATTTAATTTAAATTGGAAGGAATTTTTAGTTGGCAATCGTTTGATGGGGCTGCATCAATGCGAGGCCAATATAATGGTCTTCAGTCATTCATTAAAGAGACAAATCCATGTGCTACTTATGTGTGGTGTTGGGCTCATCGCTTCAATTTAGTGATTGTTGATGCAGTAAGTTGTTGTATTGAGGCACGTGATTTATTTGGCAACTTAGAAATGCTATACGACTTTATTGGAAGTAGCAAACACCGTGTTAATCTTTATTCTAGTTACCAAAAAAAAATTACCCAGGAAAACCGTTACGACAATTATAGAGAGTTGAAACGACTCGTTGGTCATCACATGCATCTGCACTACCAACTACTTTTGATACATTTGATGCTATAATTGATACTTTACATAGTCTAGAAAGTGACGATGCCTCTCATCGTGCCTGCAGTGTAAAAGCTAATGGATTAATGGAGTATTTATTATCAGAGCGTTTTGTTTTGACTGAAATGTTGTTTCTAAAAATATTTGATATGACCAGTCCACTTAGTAAATTCCTTCAAAAGAAAAATATTGACTTATTAGCTGCGGTTAACTATGTACAAAATATACTTACTAGAATTAAAAATCTTCGAAATAATATTAAATTTGGAAATTTGATTGATCAAAAAAATTAATTTATTCAATCTAAACAAAATAATTATTTTTTTACTCCTATTGTTTCAACACGAATAAAACGCATAAAAAAAATGGTTGGCGAATCAACATCAGATGAAAACATTACTGACCCTATTGATCATTTTAGAATAAAAACGTACATTGTAATTTTAGATATTTTGATTACACAAATAAGTGAAAATCTTTCACCTTTGTATAAAGACATATCACTTTTTCAAAGAAAACGCTTAAGAGAAGTTGAAAAATTGTCTTCTAGTTTGCCTGTGGATGCATTTAATGAATTTGGTAGTATTTATGGGAAGTTTTGTTCAGCAGACATTCTTAGAAAAGAATATCTACAGTTTTGTAGTGTATATTTTAGTTTTGAAAACCTAATAAAACTTCCCCAAAAACTTCATGAGAATGATATTTTACATTATGACACAGAAGAGGAAGAAGAAGAAGAAGAAGAAATTGAAACAGCTGAAGAAGACCAAAAAACCATTAGTACCATTTATGCTGTATGTCATTCTCCAGGACTTAAAGATGTTTTTCCAAATATTTATATTGCTTTAACAATAATATTAACGCTTCCAGTTTCAAGTGCCAGTCCAGAGCGAGCATTTTCAAAATTGAAATTAATTAAAAATCGATTAAGAAGTACTGTGAGTGAAGATAGATTAGAAGAGGACTAATGTTGATAACATGTGAGATGGATGTTCCAGTAAACACGGATGAAGTTATAAAAATATTTGCTTCATACTCTACAATTTTAAACAAACAATTATTATAAATTTATTTTATTAAAGTTAAATTGTTAAAACTTGAAAGTGTTTAATCTAAAAAACTGATTAATAAATAACTATTAAATTTATTTGTTTTTTAGCATTACAGGCCATTAGGACCTTTGCTGTCAATACTAAATTCTTTCATCCTTCATCCTCATTCAATTCTTCCATTCTTCTTCAAATAACTATTAAATAAATAATACAACTTAAATAACAATTATATATTTACTTATATATTATACTAATAACTGTATATTTGAATTTATCTGCACTATTTCATAAAAAATTAAAATTTGATTGAAATATAAAACAATACATCACATTGTATATTTCATTATTAAAGTAATTAGTAAACATGGGATTTCCATGTTCGTCTGTTATAATAACATATATTTGCTCCATTTGATATACACTGTTATTGTCAATCCTTGTCAAATTGGTGGCACGGAGCAACGCAATATGAGTTTTCCATTTTGGGCGAGTACAGAAGAACCATATTTGGAAGGTTTTACTAAGGTTTCTACCCCCCCCCCCCCCATGGTAGAAAAGTTTATGATATTTTACGTTGTCAAAGAGTAAGTAGTGGGGTCTTTGGGTGCAGGGGTGGGTGGTGGGTATTAATTTTTGTACTTTGCCCCACCTATAAAAATTGAGTTCGGTGCCACTGACTCACAAGACACATTCAATACGAAAATAAAACAATACAATTATGGTGATATGTGTGTGAGACCAGTTGTCCTCGCCGCCCGATATTAATTAATCAAAATGATACGCGTTTATAAATGTATAATATATAATTATGTTGCGGCGGCAACACATATATACCTATTATACTAGTATATACTAGGTATAGAATTTGTATTTTGTATCAGCTCTTATGCTTTATTGTATTATTATATAAAATATTATAATTTTAAAATTGTTTGAAATTGTATACCTATTTATATTTTATTACATTGTTATGTATTTATATTCATACTTTGCGTATTATTATATTATATTTTACAACCAAAATATTATTATATTGTTAAATTTTGATTATAAAACAAGAAGGAAATGTGTAAAATATTTTTTTTTATAATATAAATGAATTCAATGAAAAAAAAAATGTTTTGAACTGTTATTATTATTTTAATTGGAAATAAATTTATAGATATTCAATTTTTTTTTTCATTTTTCTAAACAGCACAACTATAATATACATAGACAATATATAATTGTATCGTTATATTATATTTAAACATATGTATATATAATATATATATATATATCTATATAGGGTAAAGGGTACAGTTATTGGCACCTTAAGAAAAAATACAGGTTTCAATCAGTGTATTTAATTTGGTACCATGGTTGAACATCTTTCATCAGTTGCTACCAATAGAAAATGTTGTTATCTTTCCAATTTTGTTTTCATAATTTGTGTAGGTTTAATACTTCTTTTTAAATTATTGTTCTTTTTAAAAATTGTGTAAAAATACAGTTATTGGCACCTTGATTCTGGGATTGGCACGATATGTTATAGTTATAGGCACCTTTTTTTTTCACTTACAAAATTAGGGTTCTTGTTACTTTTCTGAAAATATGTTATACCTAGGTACCTATTCCCTAAGTAGGTAGGTACCTAAATAATCATGTTTTAAATATATTAATGTAACTTAAATTGCAAAGGTACAACTAATTTACACATAATTGTAGGAAAACTTTTAATAAATAGGTATACAAAATTACCATTTCATGTTCTTAACTTGAAACAATTTATTATAACATTTATCTTTTTAATTCACAGTAGTAAAATAAATTTTCATAACTTCTATTAAATACAAATAAGTAACATTAACTAATAAATTGGTTTTTGACATTTTAAACTGAATACAAATTCCCTTGTAAAAGAAAAAACAACTTTTTTAAACATATAGAATATTAAAATTATTATAAATAGGAATAAACACTTTTAAATAAAAAATTAACAACAGGTACTACAAATAAAAAAATATTAGTACCCAATACACATGAAGTGAGCCTTCTTCACAAAATAAAAACAAAACATCAAGACTTAAATTTAAAATTGTATAGCTTTAGTGATACAATACAAGTTATACTTTAAAAACTTTATTAGTTTATCTTTTTAATAATTCACACTAGTAAAATAAATGTTCATAATTTCTATTAAATACAAAAATGTAACATTCTCTTATAAAAGAAAAAACAACATTTTTAAACATTAGAATATTAAAATTATTATAAATAGGAATAAACACTTTAAAAAAAAATTAACAACAGGTACTACAAATAAAAAATTATTAGTACCCAATACACATGAAGTAAGCCTACTTCACAAAATAAAAATAAAACATCAAGACTAAAATTTAAATGTGTATTGTTTTAGTGAGTGATACAATACAAAGTTATACTTAAAAAACTTTAATAACAATTTAAAAACTTAAAAGGTTCCTATCCTTGGCAATTTTAATTAGAAATCAGTCTTAAAAATTAGAAATCAGTCTTAAAATTTAGAGATCATTTGTTAAAATTTTTTGGCACTTAAAACAAATGTATAGAACATCATCAGATCCCAAGCAGCAGTATTGTACTCTTTTGGATCTAAACATTTTAGATGATATAATTTGTTGCAAAACATACATTCCAGACCATTGTCTATGTCATTACAATTATTAGCACATGCAAAGCAAAGACCAGTAGTTTTATACAAAACATCTGGTCTTAAACTTGACTCGTTGATTTCATTAACAGTACCATCCTCTTGGTCTGAAGATTCAATCATAGTTAATGGCTGGGCTAAAATGTCACTTACATATCTTTCAGGCTGTTTATTTTTTGATGTAGAGGCTTTGGAAATATCTCTCACAATATTTGATTTTTTAAAGTTGTTTTTAGGCACTTTTGATTTTTTTGCTTGTATATTTTCAAGTCTCTTATTTTTTCTATTGTTCTTCTCCTCTTCGGCTGTTCTTTTTTTTTTATCTTTTTCTTCACATATTGTTTGCCATTTTTGAGATGATATTACAAAAGGCACTCTTTCAGTAATTCTTGTACCCTTACGCTCTGGTGTAAGTGGCCATACAAGAACAGATTCAATTGGTGATATACTTAACTTTTTTACTTCAACTAGATTTTCTGTAATTTTTCTAAGTTCTAAATTATTGATTGGCGTAGGGTCACTCTTAGATTTTTCTTGTGGTTGAAACTGGTCGGAAGAAGTACTAATGATTTCATTAGATGGTGGCATGCTATTATCAGAAAATAATTGCTCAACATCATTACTAACTTGATGTATAGTGCCCTCGTTATTTTTTAACTTTTCATGCAATCTATACAAAACAAAAAACTCTTCAGGTAAACTCTCATTTGTTATTACATTTTTTATATCCTTAAATCTGTCAATTGTTTCGGTACCAATAATATCTGAAAATTGCTAGTAATCTAGCATACCAGTATCAGTCTCATTATTAACTACTGCAGTTATTTCAGTATTTGGATTTTTTCCCAAACACTTTTTAATGTCAATATTGTTTACGTTCCAAGGGAAAAGTCCACAAGCTCTAAAGCCGTTTATTAAAACTTCAGCTCTTACTGTATTTTTCAAAACTTTATCCAAAATTGGAGAAAAATCATTCTTAGTTACTGCGCTACCTGGATGTTCATTGCGCCAATCAAAAACACCCTTTTTCCAGCCAGCTTTAATTGGTCTAAATGCTGCAACATCTGCTGGCTGCAAAATTCTCGTTGCATTAGGATATAACGCAATTAAAATTATGTTTAATTGCAAACATAATTTACTTAAATGATAGGTTAAATGACTTTTATGCCCGTCAACAAAAAGGATTATAGGAAATTGAATACCACTTTCAACAACAAATGGATAAAAGATATTTGAAATATACTCATAAAATATTTGAGACTTCATCCATCCTGTGTCGGACCGGCCAACTCCCCAATTGGGAGGAATTGAATCCAAGATATTTTGTGGAACTCTTTTATATTTAAATATTACCATAGGGTGACACATTTCTCCAACAGCATTAAATGAAAACATTACAGTGATATTTTCTTTATCATTACCTTTGCTACTTCATAGATGTCTTTGGACCCTTTTGGGCCCAATACACATTTAGTTTTGGGACAAAGTGAAAACCCGGTTTCATCCCCATTGAATACTCTACGGCCGTCTTTCAAAATGTCAACTAAATTTTTCTGTCAGATAACTATGAATATCATTGAACCATTTTTTTATATCATGTTCACTTACATTGGCACTTGCATTGGTAACATGTTCGCTAGTCCTTATTGATAATATTGGATGTCTTCTTAAAAAAGCTTTATACCAACCAATCCCTAAATTAAAAAAGTTTTTATTTAATAATATTACAATTCTTAGTATTAAATTAATAGGTACATATTACCAGGTAAGTTGTTTTTCAATGAACTTGGCCTCCCTTGTTCATCTAAAAATGTTTTGACACTGTCTTGTAAGTCTTCACGCCTCCTAGGAAATCATTTCTTTGAGCATTCGAGTAACCATTTTACTAGTGTCTCTTCTTCATTGGTAGTTAAGACTGTGAAGGTCCACATGAAATGTTTTGTTTATCTGGGTTTTTTAATCTGAACTGTAGGGTAGAACGAGCTACACGAAATTTTTTGGCAGCTGATTTTTGTGAAATGCCATCATCCTGAATAGCCTTTATAGCTGCATCAATGTTGTCAAAATTGCTGGTTTTTTTTGGCATTTTGCCTATAAATCATTTAAAATAATTACCAACATTGTGAATAACTGCTTAATTAAATGGTTAATGAAAAGTTATTTAAATATTTAACAAATATATACATGCCAATAATTATATTACATGAAAATGTACACAAATTCTATTATTGGCACCTCATACCAATAACTAAAATATCTGAAATATTCAATATAGTTATTGGCGCCTATTTTATTATTTAAATGAAAAATTGTTGTGCATTTTAAATTGTAAATGCTCTTAAGATTCAGAATCAACCGAATATAACTGTTTGCGACCATTTTTTTATGAGTAACGGCTTAATTTCATAGCAGTATTCGTTACGATTTAAAGAAAAATCTTACCTTTTTTGACGTCCTGTTCAGCGTCGCTTCTTGAACTGATCTTTAAGCTGTTATAATCATATATATGTTATAAAACAAATAAATAAAAATGGTAAAAGTATATAACAAATTATGTAGAAATCGATCAGAAATAAATAAAATAAGTTTCAGCAAGTATTTTTTGTAATATTGCAAATGTTTACATGTAATTTGTCTGAAAATTAACAATCACTTTAATGTATGGTTTGGTGTGTCTCTGAAACATAACAATATAACAATAGAAAGTTATCTGAAAGACTTCATTGAAATGTTATGAAAAAGCGAACATTTAGAGTAATCAGAAATGTGTCAAATACTTATCTGTTAAGTTCTAATATGTAATTGCAACACTGCAATTATTATAGTGTTTATATATCGGATACTAAACTTAAATATTGATGGCTATTAGGGCAGTGATTATGGATAAGATGATTTTCGTCATTGTACCCTATTAGTTCAATACTTTCCAATAAGATATCGATATTAGTGGTCTGATCCGATGGCGTGATGTTATGTGATGCTGTACTAATACCGAACTTAGGACTTTATGTTTTTATATAGAATTGGTAATATTGTGTATGGAAAAATTAGCAATTATGCAAAATTGATGCACATCAATGATTATCAAACGACCTCTAAACACAAAATATGTGAAAAGCCTAAAAACAAAATGACGACACTACATTTATTTTATTTATAGCTTTTTAATCTGTATATAATCACCCAGCAGACATTGATTATAGTTAGTGTTGAATCTCTACATTGTTTTCACCAGTTCTGTTTGTGTTGTCGCTTCACACCGTAGAAATACATTTGATCAGGTAATTATTTTTTAAAAAAAATCTGATATATTAAAATCTAACATCAACTGATTAACATTTTTTTATTTAGGTGCGGGCCACACTATGCGTTTTTGCCGCATGCGGCAATGACGCTCCTGTCGCAGCATAAACGGATTACATTACTTTTAATAAAACCGTCCACACTAGACGTTTTAACCGGTTGCGGCAAACTTACACCTGCGGTCGAAAAACGCAAACAAAACAGAAACATGTGTTTAAATGAAGGTGCCCACACTGCGCGGTATCGCTGTGTGCGGTGTGGAAAAAAAGTAGAATCGAACTGGGATTCCCGGCATATTTTATGATAGTAATATTATGATTATTTATTACCATATTATCATATTATCATATTACTGTAACGATACATTTTGTATTTTGTGTTAATATTTAAACTTTAAAAAGTAATAAAAACAATATTTGACTGTGAAAAACTCATCATAGAAGTAGAGTCCAGGCCATTCCTGTGGAATATGGGACTGCACGACTATCACGATAGTGCAAAAAGAAAATTAGGATGGAGATCAGTTACAGAAGTTCTCCATGCCAATTGGAATGAGCTATCGATCAAAGATCAAGATGAAGTAGGTAGGATATTTAAGTTATAAATCATATAATATGGGTAGCAGAAGTAAAATAATAATTTTTTTGATACAAGTAGACAAACTTATGAGGACTACAACTAAAAGCATACACCAATGGTACTGATCCTTCAGGTGTCATATAATAATCTCTGACTTCTACTCCTTCAGAAAGTGTACCTGTTCCTCGTGCTGGTAAGTCTTCAACTAAAAAGCTCGTATCCATATCCCCAAAGTTGCACCCGTCTCTTTTATGTACGAAATTGTGAAGAATACAGCACGCTTTAACAATATCATCCGCGAATTCAGGCTCAACTAATAAAGGTGTGTGCAAGACTCTCCATTTATTTGACAAAACACTAAAAGCACATTCGACCGTTCTTCTAGCCCTCCATAGTGGATAATTGAATATACGATGTTTGTCTGTGAGGCCTCGTCCTGGATACGGCCGTAATAAATTTTTGTGTAGCACAAATGCTTCGTCAGTTACAAAAACGTGCGGCTGAGGTGAAGATAAAGTGTTGGGTAACAGTGTAGGTTCTGGTATGTCCAATTGATTATTGTACAACATTTTTAAAAACGGACTATCTTTAAACACATTAGAGTCAGCCTCTCTTCCGTATGCTCCGACGTCTATAGAAATGAAACTTAAATTTGCGTCCACCACTGCCATAAGAATAATGGAAAAATATTTTTTATAATTAAAAAAATATGAACCACCATTTTGCGGGTTTTTGCATCTAATATGTTTTTCATCAATACTCCCTAAACATAGAGGGAAATTCGTAGTATCATAAAATCATTCTGAGACACAGAGCCATTTTTCTTTATTTGGTGGAGCCATTTCAGATGGTTGAAGAACAGTCCAAATAACTTGAAGAGTTTCTCTAATTATGATGGCAACTGTACTTTTTCTAATGTAGAAATCAAATTTTAAAGCTTTAAAGCAAGTGCCAGTTGACAAATACCTAAAAAAAATTGAGTGTATTTCACAAATTGTTTAAATTTAATATAATATGTAAATTTAATAATTTTACAAAATTGACAAAATATATAAAAAATATTTGTATAATTGTTTACAGTTTTAATATGTTTTTTTTTATTATGACGTATAATAATATCTTATATCGACTACTGTGAAGCAAAACTTTTTTGAAAATATATTTAATAATAACCTCATATTTTGAATATGGATGCGAATAAAAAAAATATATACTTATAACTTATAAAGATTAGTTAAATTAAATTTTTTAAATAAAGAAACCGTGTCAAATTAGTGTATTAATTTTATTAAATAGCAGCTAAACATATTATTTATTTGTTATCTTTTTGCCAAACTTTTTGAAACATGATTTTGATAAAACAATAAGGTATACTTTTATTTTTGAACAAATTCAGCGTGTTATAAATTCTATTTTTTATTTTTTTTTACATAATTACAAAGTACATTTTGAAAACGAGTTTTTGTTTTAAACAATCCCAACGTATTATAAAATCAAATTCAAATTTTAAAGACCTATTCACAATTATTTCAACTTAAGATTTGCAAACCAAAAAATGGCGTCACATACGTGACAATTATACCAAATACATAAACCAGGAAAAAAATATACCAAGTGGGTCGGGCGTATCGAGAAGGAAAAAAATACCATTATGCTGATATACTTTCGTTCTTAAAACCAACAGTTGAAAAAAGAAGGTAAAAATTAATTACGAGTGAATAATATGCCCACTAGTTAATTCAGAATTAAGTATATTGCAATTTTATTAAAATTTATTTTTATTTTGTAGTACATCAGGCAATTTCCTAAACGATTCTACTGATAAAGAAACCGGCGATGACATTAATTTGAACGTAGACGATTTTTCTCCAGAACAGCCCACTCCGAATCAACCAACCAGTTCTTTTCACACTATTCAAAATTATTCGAACGCCAAAAAAAATAAATCAAAGATGACTCCATTTCAAAGCAAATTAATAAATTTAGTAGAAGAACAACAAAGTACAGCTAATCCTGATGAGGTTTTTTTGTTATCTTTGCTTCCTGAATTAAAAAAACTAAATGACGATAAAAGATTAGGATTTCGTATTTATGCAATTAAATATTTTCAAAACGAATCTCAACCAACCACTTCTCTGCAGCATCCAGTACAACACACTAATTTCATTCCAGAAACTACAGAAAACTCTCTTCAAAATATGTCATTTTAACCGCATAGTACAGCACTTTATAATCCATATAATCAGTATAAATCTAGACCTCCTTTACTTGAAAATATATCAACATCGCAACCACCATATCCACGATCACCTCAATCGACATCAAACTATAGCATTACTAATCATAGTTATTCTTCAAATGTGCCCGGTATTATGTCCCAACATCAGCCCTTATCATATGTTTCACAAATACAGAGTTCTATAGATACAGAGTTGAATGTATCCGCTCAGCGACCATATCAGCCTTGCGTTGCGTCTTCACAAAATTCCCCAGATAAACAAGTTATTATAAACGTCCCCCCAACTCCTTCTACATTTTAGTATGGTTAAATACATTTTTTTAAACTGTGATTTGTTACAAGTGGTACAACTATTTATTTTAATTATATAAGTACAAGATGGTACAATTTGTTTTTTTTTTTTAATATTATGTTTCTATTATTTGATTTCTATTATTTACATTGTATTATGAAGGTGATTTACAAATTAATTAATACAAATTAATACAAAATATATTTTATTTACCTCTTTTGTTAAATTTCAAACTTGAAATCGTCATAAAGATTATGCATCATTACGTTTTATTTTGTACAATTAAATTACATTTGGTTAATTAAATTTTGGTTTTATTTGATTATACTGTAAGATACTTCATAATATTTTAATTTACTTACCTCAGGGTCACAGTAAGCCTTGTTTCAGCACTTATAGGATTACGAAATAGACATACGGTAGTATTCAAAAAACTTGTCAGGTAAACGACGTATACTCTCATAAAAATATGAAAATTCGTCAATTTTTTCTCGATGAGAGTTTAATGGATGTACCCAAAACTGTCTTCCTGATGTGGTAGGTTCATCCAAATCTCCAACTGCTTCAGCTGCACACAACACTTTTAAAAGTATACTGTTTGACATTATTAAAGATTGTCTTTACTAGTCGATCTACTACGTCGATGCGTTTGCAAAAATGAACCAAATATAATTTTAAAATATAGCGCCATGCGCTGATAAAGTGAAGTATGGCCATTACGTGCGTTGCGGTGTCACCGCAATCGCCGTCAACGCATGCGGCAAAAACGCACAGTGTGGCCAGAGCCTTAAGGTATAAAAATGTCTTGTTATACAAATGCATCTGCCGAAAGCTCTTCAAACGAAGATGTAAGTATGTTTGTACAGACCCATGCCGTAAAACGGCCGGTAGGCGCGTGACGATCGCGGCCTTCTTTTCGTCGACCGCACTATAACTGAATATCTTATTTGTGGCGATAATTGCAGTGGAATTAAAACAATAACTACTACTATTTCAAAAATACACTTATTCATTGATATTTTATATTAGGAAGGTAAATTATTTTAGCATTATTTTCTATTATAATATTAAGTTAGGATAATCATATTGTTATTTAAAGGTGATGATCATAGGCGCAATTTCAGTTTTTAAATTGGATGGGCTTAACATATTTAAATGAAACATTTAGCAGGGGGGCTCTGCCAATATGGCAATTTCATTTTTTTCTCACCTACTTTCCCGCATTTAATATATTATAAATTATAATGCATCTATTAATAAATCTAAAAATATTTGTGTGAAAAAATAGCAACATTAAGGTAAATAAAAGTAATGTATATTTATTTATTAAGTATATTATTATAATTGAAACCTTCGGTTAGAAATTGCAAATGTATCTAATATTTTTTCGTTGGACAATTCACTTTTAAAATTGAAAATACCAAACACTTTATTATTTTTATCCATTTTAATTTTTAGTAGTAGAAGCACTGAGCAGTACACCACGTATATTAAAAAAACGAAATAAAATTATTTTGAATCATAATTATTGTTGACTATTGAACATTTTAACTAATAAACCGATAAGCAATAGATGAGTGCTTATGATTTAATCTTAGAAATTAGGATTTAATGACTGGAGTTATTGGAAAACAAAACATATTTCAAAAATAGACTAGGTACCATCAGTTTATTGACTATTGAATATAGGTCTCCAGAAGGGCGGGGCATACAGTTTATATACAACATACGTGAAATAAGAATGATAACAAACAAGCCGATCCCGCGCAGCGTACTACGCCAAATAAGACACTAGACAGTAATTTTATTGTTCTCGTAATACGGCGGGTAAATAAGGTCTAACATCATGTTGTTGCATGGGCTTGTTTCATGTTTACAGATTTAAACTTAAGAAAAAATTTTTTTCAAACGACGGTTACTGTATTATGTATATTAGATAATTAATGAAGGATTTAATACTTCAATTTAAATATAAATTTTTGGAGGGGCTGATTTTAATATTGGAGGCTCTCCAAGTCCCTCCAAGTCCCCCCCCCAAATTGCGCCTATGAGCATAGCTGTTCGTGGCCGAAGTCATCACTGCGCATGAGCAAAGTATATGATCTAAGCATTCCATAGACTTTTTACTCATAGACCGGCCCTCTTCACGTTTCCGCCGTGTCATGATAGGTGGCGCTTTTCGGTTACTGAGTTACTCTGATACGGGTAAAAAAATAATCGTATAGGACATAGACCTGATGTGACTGATCCATAAATGGGCTGCATCACTGCGCTATGTCAGCTTGCGACTATCAATGCATTTAGTATAGAATGGGCCGGACGTCTATGAGTAAAAGGTCTATGAAGCATTCAGTACCTAATCGTCCTTATCACTATAACACATTATTGTTCCTTCCCCGTCCCGCGCGATCTATTTCATTCCTCACGTATGCGCAATAAGTACTTCAGGCATGAACAGGTCTGCTTCAAACACGGACTACGCGTGATATACGCTATAGCTCTATCCAGTGTATATGATCTAAGGAAATCTGCTTCGAAAATAAAACCATCATAATATGTAATAATTATAAGTGGGTCTAGTGATTGGGCCACTATTAAATTAATATGTCATATATAAATTACTACAATACCTAACACTGCAGTGAACACGAAACTTTGCATGGCAGAGTTGACAGCGTGCCTTGACAAAATGTGTTGAAATTATATACTCGTAGGATTAGCTGATTAGCTTTTTTACATTAATTTATGGTTTCATTATCCGCGGTTTCGTTATCCACGCAATTTTTCTGGAACACGAAATCCATGGATAACGAGGGATGATATGTATTCGCATATTTTTGTGTTTTACATGTATGGCCCCATCTCCGGTAAGTAAAAAAGTCAAAACATTTTTTTATATACGAAGCAGGCAGATAAAATGTGGCCCAATTACCGGCCGCTCAAAAATTCTCGTCGTCAACAACGGGCCTAGAAATACCTGCGTATCTCGACGATGTCGTCCTTGCAGCCCCAGTGACGTCACACACGCACACACACACAAACGGACGCACAAACAAACTATTTACACCTTATCATGGCTTAAATATACAAGGTTATTGCAATATATTTAAGCCATGCACCTTATACAATTACCGATAATTTCTCTTATCGGGCCGCGTGTAGCGCGTGCAACGGACGTATGTACATAATATACGTATTATAATATTATGTACACCCGAATAATGTATATAAATGGTACTGTCTACCTCCTCCATAACCATAAGTATAATATTGCGTACCCGCTCACGTACACGATATAATATATATATATTATATACATGCACACATGGTGTAGGTATATGCACGTCATTGCGGCGGAAATTCGTAATATATAATTTGTAATGGGCGGCGGTCTGGAATGCACGTCGGTAATTCCAGCAGCCAATTAGGTATCGGTCCGAAACTAGAAATACGGCTACCGCGGTTGCAGAGTTCCCCCCTCCCCCCACTCACCGTCACTACAAAACCGCACCGGCACCACCGCCGCCGCACCGCGGAGAGTCTGTAGCTGAACGTCGCAGTAAGCCCGTGCACCGTCCGCCGCCGTCGACTACACGATTTTCAACTTATTGCGTTTAATTGGACTTGTGTGTTGGACGGCTCCATATACTCACTGTCCATTGCACACACACACATGTATATATATATATATTATACATATACATAATAAATACGCGTGTATGTTAAGATGTATTTACGCGCGTTTCTCTCTCCGGTTAGCCGAGGAGTATACATATACATAGGTACCTGTATATAGTACGTATGACTACTTACAGTTGTCTGTTATAGCAATAATGTATACGATATAATATACGTCGCACAGGAAGAATAATAACAATAAGAGAGGAAAAAAAAACTCGAATGAATATATATATATGTATGTAATATAATAATATTATATATTCTCGTCCATTTGTCCGACCGGCCTGTTAAATTAATTTTTATTTTTTCTTCGCCGCCGCCGCCGTCGACGTATATACTCGCCGTGTCTCTCTCCGCGTCATTTCTCCAAGCACACAATATTATAACATTACGTATAATAATAGTTACTTCATATTATACGATTATGAGATTAATAATTTATTTATTGTGATTATTATTCCCACTATTAGAGCGGTGGAGGGGAGAGGAGACCGCACGAATCGTATAAATATCGTGTGCGCGTTGTAATANGATTTAAACTTAAGAAAAAATTTTTTTCAAACGACGGTTACTGTATTATGTATATTAGATAATTAATGAAGGATTTAAAAATATAAATTTTTGGAGGGGCTAAGCCCCTCCAAGTCCCCCCCCCCCCAAATTGCGCCTATGGTGATGATCAACAAAAGAGGAGTGAGGCTGGTATAATTGTGAAAATTAAATTGTGTGATATCCCCCCTGTTATCATACATAATTCAATTACATATGAACTACGTGGTGTTATATGTTACCATAAAGGCAAATCAAGTTTAAGAAATTCAATCGGTCATTACACCACTTATTCCAGACAGTGTACTAACAATTGGGAGTTGTATGACGATTTAAAAAATAAATCCATAAGTGTTAAGGAATCAACCATGGTACCATGTGAATTTTTATTTTACACGATATAAAATAATGTATTTATAATGTGTAATTTAATAATTTATAAGTTTACATATATTTTAATAGTTTTAAAAACATTTATAAAAAGGACTGTACAATGTTTCATTATTAATATTTTATAAAATATATATTATAGAAGATTCTTTTACTAAATAACATTTAAATATAAGAGAATATAGTATTTAATGTATGTACTAACTACTAAGTATAATTTATTTTAACATACAACGCACTCACACTGATGTAAGCAGTAAATGCTATATTATGTTTATGAATACCTTCTAATAATCAAATTATTAATCATGATGCAACACGCTTGATAAAATAAAATAACATTTATTTAAGCTATTCATCATAATAATAATTAACTATTATTTTTAATGACAGCATACATTTTTAACAAAACAGTTTATTGGCAGTAAATATGTGTTCAAAAATCTAATACTATAATATTATTATAAACGTATAAAAAATAATTTATATTAGTAGTGATATATTTATAAACAACTAAAATTAATGAAGAGGTAAACAAAAAATGATGACACTGTTTACAGTATTATAGGATTTTCTAATAAATAAGGTACTAGAATATTGGTAGATAAGTATCCTAAAAAAGAATTAACTATTCAAAGCTGTTCGATAAAATAGTACGGTGTATGCATCAACATGCATAGTTTAAAAATTAGTTTCTATAGAAAAACATTTACAATATTATATCTTGAGGTTTATTAATTTCATATCAACTATTAATTGTAAGTAACGGTTAGTAACCAGAAGAGAGGACTAACCCTGGGAATAGGGACGAATTTCTGATGTAACTGACATCCAAAAGGAGTAGAAAAATCACAATTTTTTATAAGAGTTGTCATATTTTACGGGCAACATAGTGCGCGGGATCATCTAGTATAATATAAATGGTTCATTTAAGCTCCACATCATCAGCCGATGAGCATTATTTCCAAAGTTTAAAATTGAATGACAGAAAGTGACCGTACTATCAATGTTTTTATAATGTGTGGTTTGTTTAATGATAAAAATTTGTGTAAAATACAGTGCGGCAACTATTATATCTTGATAGGCCTGTGACCTGTGTGCAAGGATTTATTTTGAGGAGCCACATTAATACTATGATCGTCATTATGCATATTTAAAAAAATTGGTTATATAAAAAACATTTATAATATTGTGTCTCGACGTTTATTAATTTCATATCAACAATTAATTGTAAGTAACGGTCTATAGGAAATGTACTTATTAAAACAATGAATCCTATAATATATGTGATTAAAATTATGATTAAAAGGGTAAGTGATTATAACTATATAATAATATATTATACTATGCAGTAACATAAATTGAATCATCGGTTACTAGGGGCAAAACGTTGCTGGTTTTCAAATTGGCAAAAACCATGCAATGTTTATAATAACCATTTAAATCATTAAAAATTAAGTGCAAATCTGCTGTTAGTAGGGCGAATTCATGCTTATGCCGTGCTAAATATTAGCTGTATTGAAATTGCAAAAATCACATCATTTCTGTAATGGGCCGGGCTGGCGCAACGATAAAACTGTAAAACCACTAAAACGCTTTTTAACCATTAAAAAATGGCGTGCGAATTCCAGGGACAGTCGTGCGAATTCATGCTAAAGCCGTGCTAAATATTGGCAGTATTGAAATAGCAAAAATCACAAAATGTTTATGATGAGCCGGGCTGGCGTAACGGTAAAAACACGAAAACGGTTTTTTACCCACAAAAACGATCTTGCCAATTTAGTGACAGTCGTGCAAATTTATGCGAATGGTGTGCTAAATATTGGCCCATTTTTATAGTCGATAACTATATTTTTTATATTGGGCCGGGCTGAAGCAACGTTGCTCCATTTGGGTTTTGCTGTTAAACCATTATCATGCAAATTCTAATTTTAGCCATGAAAATTCATGCTAATTACATGCTAAATATTGGTTAAAAAATGTTCCAACATTTCGAAATGGGCCGGGCTGGTGCAACGTTCGTCGCAAACGATACCCTTTACCTATAAACCACTCTTATGATTGGACTCAAATGATTCGCTGGGAGGGAAAAGAAAAGTTTGATGTAATTGATATGAAACAAAGAAATTTTTATGATTTTAACAGTTTTGTTTATTATGTATTTATTTTTCTATCAGTATCAAGTCACCAAAGAAGGTGTGCAATATTGTTAACAGTATATTCTCAATAATCAATTCTTACTATACATTTTCAGTGAAGATATTTTAACGTTTGGTTTTATTGTTGAGTCTTGAGTAATGAGTGTTGTATTTGTATTGTTTGTGTTACCTAAATTAGGCGCTTAGTTTTAACTTTAATGAAGCTTTACTTATAAATTATAATTTAAAATGTGTTCTAAAATAATAAAAAATGTATACCAAAAGCGCAAAGCCAAAGAAAAATTAAAGTTAATGAAAGTTGCCAATGATTCAAAACAAAAAAAACTTAGTTTTTTCATCAAAAAAGAGCCAGATGAGATTGAAAATGTCATTGAAAATATTATCAATACTGTACTACTTGAACTTGAGGATAATGATATGTTCATATATTCATCTGAAAAGTCTGCAGGTACCTATATTTTTCATATTTTATTTTTATAGTTTAAATTCTTAATATTATTTGTTTTTAGCCAGTTCTATAAAATATGGACATAATATCATCGATACTGACGGTATGTACATGAAGAGTTAGTAATATCCAATAAAGATAATAATGAAATGTTTAGAGGCTCACCTGAAAAGTCTACAGGTATTACTGAATTAGTAAAAGATTTTTTTATTTGTTTTAATATAAATATTTTATTACAGTTATAAATACATGTGATATAAATGATCCTGTTTTTCCTCTTCCAAGCCATCGCTTGGAATTCAGGAACAGAATTAAACAAGGTCCGTTTCAACCATTACTGAACAAATTTCCTCAGACAATAAATAAAAATAAAGATAAACAACGATCATTCAACAAAAATTGGTATAATAGTTATAAGTGGTTAGAGTATAGTTCTAGTATAGATGCTGCCTTTTGCTTTTATTGTAGATGTTTTAATGGAAATGATTATAATGGTAGTCATGTAGATTCTTGTTTTACTGTAAGTGGTTTTAAGTCTTGGTACCGTGGTCATGAGCGTTTTAAAAAACATCAGCTATCAAAAGTTCATCAAAATGCTACCACTTCATTCCAACATTTTATTAATTCAAAATCAATTGACTGTAAATTAAATTCTGCTCAAGCAGTAGTGTTAAAGAAAAATAAAGGAGAGCGTGTTAAAAATAGAAATATCATGAGACGACTTATTGATATTGTGCTTCTTCTTGGTAAAGCTGGTAAACCGTTTCGAGGACATGACGAGAGTTTTTCAAGTAACCAGAGAGGCTTATTTAGAGAAATAATTAGTAATTTTGTTAGGTATGATGATGTTTTAAAAACACATTTATTAAGTGGCCCAAAAAATGCACAGTATTTGAGTAATCGCATTCAAAATGACCTAATTTCATCATTTCACAGTGTTATGATAAAAAAAATTAAATCTAATTTTGATAACTCTTTTATATCATTGATGGCAGACGAAACAAGCGATGTTGGCCACTCTGAGCAATTGTCTGTTGTGCGCTATTTTAATGAGGAGTTAAATAGACCGGTTGAAACATTTGTTGCTCTAAAAAAAATGACTTCAGTTACAGGACAATCTATTTTTGATTCTATTAACATGGTGTTAGGGATGATCAATAAAGATTGGTCATCTGTTTTGGCAGTTAGTTTTGATGGCGAATCATCAATGTCAGGTCATGTAGGAGGTGTTCAAGCGAAGTGCAAGGAAAAAAATAGTAAAATTCTTTATGTTCATTTTATGCACATTGTCTCGATTTAATCCTGATTGATTCAATTTGTGAACATTCTAGTACACCCAACAACAGACTTATATTTAAATTTCTTGGTACAATACAATTTATTTACAATTTTATAGAAGGAAGTCCAATGAGACATGCAGTATTAGAGAAAGTTGCGTTAGAAACAGGATCACACCTAAAATCTTTAAAATCGTGCTCCATTACTCGTTGGGCTTGTAGATCAGAAGCTGTAAGTGCAGTGAAAAATAATTATAGTATATTAATAGTTGCTATTGATGAAATTTGTAAAAACTGTACTGTTCCGTGTATGAAAGCTAAAGGTATCTGTTTACTTCACCAACTTCAAAGTTTTGAATTTCTTTTAGGCTTGCATCTTATGGAACCAATATTGAAAATTATTTTAAAAGTAAGTTCAGGACTTCAGTCTCCTAAACTTGATCTATTAACAGCTATTAATTCTATTCAAGCACTTAAAAATGCATTAATATTTATGAGGAATGATTCATTTTTTAAAAACATTTTTGAAGAAGTTACTACCAAATGTATTGATTTAGATATTAATATTCCCACGGTTAAAAGAAAGAAAGTGACTGTGAAATTAGATAATAATTATTCTAATCAATTTTTTTATGATTCAAAGTATGATGAACTCAGGTGTTCTGTATTTAATACGTTAATAGATAATCTTGTAAATGGTTTAAAGCATAAGATTCAATCAAGAGAACTTAGATTTGATTAGTGCTGTGAGAAATTTATTGAAGTTAGAATTAAATAACAGTTTTTCAAATATTTTATCTAAATTATTCAATATATCAATCGATGAACTGGAAACTGAATTTAAAATTCTCAAACATATGCCTGATGTACCAAGTGGTACATGCAGTGAATCTATTTATGTGTGGTTAGATTGGTTAAAAGAGAGTGGACGGTTAGACTTTTTTAACAATATGTATTTAGTATTAAAAATGTTTACCATAATACCAGTAACAAGTTGCACATGTGAAAGGGTATTTTCCAAATTCAGCATTGTAAAAAATAAACTCAGATGTACTATGTGCCAAGATAGACTAGAATCATTACTACTAATATTCACAGAACAAGAACTAGCATGTAAATTAGATTTTAATGAAATTATTGACGAATTCAAAAATGATATACCTTTTAAATGTCGATTATCATTATAAGATTAAAGATTGTATGTCTCTATATATTTATGTATTGTTATGTAATATGTTTTAGAACGAATAATAATAAAAAAAATATTTTTATTGAATTTAATATCTTTAAATCATTTGTCTGTATCTATAATTATTTTCAAAATTATTGTGGGCCCTAATGTCTAGTGTGCACCCCCGGAACCAAAAGTCTGCTCAATGTGGCTCGAAGGATTCAAAGTAGATTAATCAACAAAACAATATTTGTTTTCAAAATTATTATCGGTGTAAAACTCAAGTAGTTATGTTGGAATTCGTTTAGGTCTATAATTTACAATATTTCACCATGAAAAAGATTCGTTGTTAGACATAATGTGACATGTGCATGCAAGTGCGCAACGCTTGTCTAGCTCGCCGTCAGATTATCGCGGCGTCGCTAACGAATTATCGGAAATCTAAATATAATATGTTCATCGTTCATGTAAAAATAATATTACCGATAATGATCGAAAATAATTTTTGTCGCTGTCGCCGACTATATTACATGACGTGTACATCGCGCTCGAGCATTTACGCTCACATATAATGATTACTTTATGTTATAATAATATTAGGTTATTTTGTATTTTTGTCTACCGTCAAGTCGATTATCAGATCTTTATTCTTTAGTGCACCTATAATAGAAGCATTTAGTTGTGTAGTTATACAGTTACAGTAGCACTTAGTTTTTTTAAGTCCGAAAATTTACCCCATTTTTAAAAATGGGAAAATTTAAAAATAAGTGTTTATCGAAACGAAAAAAAATGAAAGGCAAAGTACTCAATTTCCAAAAGAAAATAGTGGAGATCTCAAACGACAGCTTAGTTGATTTGTAAGTTTATTTGTATTGAATTATTTATTTTAAGTTCCGAGTGAAGCAAGTTTATGTGCTTATGCTATACAGTATGTCCTAAAAATCCTGTATGACATAGCCACTCAATATTTTTGAATGAGTTTTTTTTCGAAAATAAACTTTAATAACAATTCCAAATCAACAATTTTTGAATTTTTTTTCAAAAAATTCAAAATTGCTTTTGTTAAATTTTCAAAATAGATATTTTATTTCCTCAAAAGTAAATTAAAAAAGCTTGGTCAAGTTCGTAACGCTCTGCTGTATAGTAGGTCACTATAATTTATTTATTAAATTTGAATCCAATGATAGGTATCATTGTTTACGAAAAACGATTCTGAATGGAGATGATTTGACAGCCTAGGATACATTTTCCAGTGGTTGGTGAAAAAGGTGGTTTATGCGTTTTAATGGTCTGAATACACCAAACTTTATGTTCTTTTATAATTATTGTGAGCCAAACTTATCGAAAATCTTGTATTAAATTTTCAACTCTTAGCTACTTATACAAAAAAATGTTATGAATTATACCTACGAAAAATTTGCAAATATTCATGATTTAATCACTATAAGACTAATATAATATAAGAATCTTTGTATTTAATTTTCAAGTATTTTGATGATGAAAAAAATTTTATCGAATGTTAAAAAAAAAAAATAAAGTAAAACGAATATTTCAAATACCTATATATAGTATTTAAATAAGCGAAATATTTTGAAAATTAAGTCATGTAAAGACAATGGCAATCTAAATAACTGGTGAAATTTTCAAGTAAGTATCTACGACTTAAAATCGTTTGAGGATAAATCGTTATCGTTACTCGATTTCGTAAAAATATAAAATTCAAACGCTCATAACATTTTTCCTATAATGACGCTTCGTGTTTTCTGTATAGCTTTTTGAAGGAAAACTTAGTGTTGAATTTTTAACTTAAGATATAAATAAAAAAAAGTTATGAATTTTCAACTTCAAAATTACTTGTAAATTGAAAGTATTATTTTGACAAGTTTTGCTGTACACAGACACAAAAAAAAAACACATATCATTGTAAAATCAATGCATTCAACACTTGGTTCAGAATCTAAAAAAAAAAAACAAATATTGAATTCAGTTAAAATTAACCTAGTTACAGATCTTAGATTTTAGAAAAATACAAAAACAAATATAGCATTTATCTAGATCGAATGCCAATTTATTCATAAAATGTCAAGAATGTACTTTAGATTATTCATTAGTTTTTATCTTTATGACTAGAATCTCTAATTCGGCTTCAAATAATTCCATCCCAACTGCTGTAAAAGAAAATATCCATGGAAAATATTCAAATTCATTTACTTCAGATGATATGACGTTGGCTGTACCGTTGAACAATGTAAATGATGTTTCAAGTTTAACTGTGAATGGAAATAATATATTCGGCACTTCTTCCCCTACAGAAAAAAGATTTATAGATTCTTCATCTTTTCTTAACTTAGATGCCCATTTATCACCAATTAATGAAAAAAATAGTACATTATCACTCCAAAATAATAGTATGGAAATTGAAATTTGTGGAAGAAGAGTAGTAAATATATCACACTTATTTCAAGAAATCAAAAGTATTAATAACCACAAACCATTTGATTGTGGATTTAAAAATATGATATTAATTGGTGAAAGAAAGCTAGGCCTAAAATCAATTTTTAGCTTCAAATGTTGCATGTGTAATATTAAAAGAACTACATCGTCCGAAAATGATGATCTTATGGCTATAAATACTTCGGCGGTAATAGGTGCATTGAATATTGGATGTGGTTTTAGTCAATTGCAAGAAATTATGTCTGCAATGGAAATAACGACTTTAAATCAGAGAACGTACCAAAATGAACATGATCGGGTTTGTAAGGATACGAAATAGCTGCGTTAGAATCAATGGATAATGCGGCTAAAGATGAAGCAGAACTTGCAATATCAAAAGGAGAAGTAGATGCCGATGGAATACCATTAATTACAGTGGTAGCTGATGGGAGTTGGTGTAAGAGATCATACAGAACAATGTAAAATTCACCATCTAGAATGGTAATTACAAATACATAAGCTTTATTTAGAAATTAGAAATAGTATACATTTTAGTGAGGACATAAACCAATTAAAAATTATTACTAGTAAATTCACCCTGTATGTATTTCTCTCTGAATATATATATTATATAATATATAATGTATATGTCGTAGGCATAGTCAAAGAATTTAATTTTTATGCAATACCACTATATTATGTATTATTTTAAATATTTCAGTATATTTTCTATTAATTATTTATTGCTATTTTATATATAAAAAAAACTATGTATTATTTATTAATATGTAAAACACGTAGGTATATGAAATATGATTAATTTCATGTCCATCGGTACAATTGATTTAAAACTCAAATCTTAAATATATATTGGTAATCAATAATTAGATGTGTTAGTACGAGTATAAAAAATGATAGGTTATATTTTAATTATTACAAATATTGTTGTTAATTTTTATTTATTAATAGTTGTTACGTCTTATTGTTTGGTGGCATTTTCTGGAACATTTAATATTTTTTCTTCAAACATAACTCAATATAGATAAGGTTATCATATCATACCTAATTAGTGATTTATAATTACCTATATAATAACCTATTGCCTATATAAATTATAAATATTTATGATTTAAGTCTTAAAACAAAATTATCGAATACCGATAGACACAAAATTATACATATTTCATATAGGTACCTACGTGTTTTACATATTAATAAATAATACGTAGTTTTTTTTTATATACAATAGCAATAAATGATTAATAGAAAATATACTGAAATGTTTAAAATAATACATAATATAGATAGTGGTATTGCATAATAATTAAATTCTTTGACTTATGCCTACGACATATATAATATTTAATTTCATCAACATTTGAAAACACATTGTAAAATTAATAAATTCATTTAAAAATAATTGTTATTTAATTAGACAAATAATTTATTTGTATTCTTATTGTATTCATTTGTGTAGGCCACCATCATTGGGTATCGTACTAAAAAAGTGTTGTTCATGGGTGTAAAAAATAAATTTTGTTCGACATGTGCCAGAACTAAAGATGGAGATAAGCCAAAAAAACATACATGTTTCAAAAACTGGAAAACGTCAGATGGGTCGTCAGGAATGGAAGCATCAATAATATTAGAAGGGTTCAAAGAAAGTGAACAAGTACATGGAATACGATATCACAAATTTATTGCTGATGGGGATAGTAATGTTTATAAGCGCTTATTAGATTCACGACCGTATAAAAATCTTACAATTCAAAAAGTTGAATGTAGAAATCATCTTCTAAGAAATTTATGTAAAAAATTAAGAGATATGTGTACTAAAAAAGATGCTGGAAAATTAGTTCACAGAAAACTACTTCAAAATAAAATATTGCGTCTAAGAAAAGGTATAGTTTCAGCAATTAAGTACAGAAAAGAAAAAAAACATACAGAAATAGATTTACAAAATGATATTTTAAATTGTGTCGATCACTTATTTGGCCAGCATACCAAATGTGCGCCTTATTTTTGTAAAATGGTCAATGATACAAATGCTCAATGTACAAATTTCACTGAAAAAATTATAGCTACAGATCCAAATTTTTACTCAGCAATAATGAACCATATCCGTTATTTGGCCAGGCATAGTCGTAGTTTAATCGAAAATGTTGATAGTAACGTTGTCGAGTCACTAAATGGTGTTATTGCGAAGTTGATAGGAGGTAAAAGGGTAAATTGTTCAATGTCTGGGTCTTATCAAGGATGATGTTCAGCAGCGACTGTAATAAAAAATACCAAACGCCCCTTCTACACGTTGCATAAAGTCTTATTACATCGCAGTCCATATAAGAAGTGTCCATCGTCAATATTAGAATTAAACCGCCTTAAAAAACGCAACAGACAAAATGAACTGAGACAAAAAACATACCGCAAAAAATTAAAATATGTAAATGACTATGCCGATCCATCATACGGAAATAATGCCCAAAAACCGGAAGTGACTGAAAACGAGTATGAAGAAGAAAAAGAAATTTTTTTAAATAACTTAAAAATAATAGCCGATAATCGCGTAAATATTGAAAGAGAAACAGTTGATCAAATAAATTCTACAAAATGGTTTGAATTAAGGAGAAATATAATTACAGCCTCAAACTTTGGAAGAATTATTGCATTACGCCCAGACACTGGATGCGAAGGAGTATTAAAAAGTTTACTTTACTCTCCAAATCTCGATACCAAGGCCTTGGAATATGGTAGGGAACATGAATATCAAGCCAAACGAGATTTAGAATTAGCATTAAACGTTAAAATTAACGATTGTGGATTATTTATTGATTCTAATGATGTCTTCTTAGGAGCTACTCCAGATGGATTAATTGGGGCAGACACTTTAGTCGAGATAAAATGTCCGTATTCGGCAGAAAATATAGATCCCGATGAAACAATTATTCAAAAAAAATTAATTTTTGGAAAACTAACAAAAATAAAGAAATTATACGGATATGGATAGAAATCACAAATACTACTACCAAGTTCAAGGTCAGTTACACATTACTAAGCGAAAATATGGAATTATAGCTTGTTGGACTAAAAAAGGAATCAAGTATGAAAAAATTGAAAGAGATGATACTTTGTGGCAGACAAAACTGTTTCCTAAACTAAATGATTTTTATTTCAATTGTTTATTACCGGAATTAGTAGATCCAAGACACCCAAGATCAATGCCTATTCGAAATCCAATCAATATACTGGAAGCGAAACGGAAAAAGATCGAACGTAAAATGAATGAACAACGTTAAAAAAAAGTTTAACAATTAAAATAATTTAAAACCAAATTATTATAAATAAGTACCAATAACAAAATAACAAAATACATTTTCGTATTTATATTTAAATTATTATTAATATTTCTATTATAAAAATCGTCAATACAAATACATAATAATATATAAACATAATAATTTTGCATTGTAAATTGTATAACAAAATATAAAGATATATATTATAATCTCATGATAATTTTTAGTAAAATTATAGGAGACGAAGAATTCAGTGCTCCAAAAAATGTTTTTCTCAAAATCATATGGATTTGATACAGAAGTAAAAATAGGTTTAAAATACTTTGAAGTGTGAAATACAGAAATACAGAATGAACTTTTGACAAAAAAATATTTTTATATTTTATATTATTATTTTTTCACATTAATTTCATTTTATTATAATTAATTACGTTAATTTATGAGTTTTTTAATATTATAATAAATAATATGTAAATATTAATTATTGATAAATAATATGACCAATATGGCAATACGTAAAAGTAAAATAAGTAATAACGATAATAGACCGGCACAGTCAGTTTTAAATAATCATTAGAGCGCCCGTATCGATAAGAACAATAAAAATAACATTAAAAGCAACACGCTGCACGTCGGTAATCGGTGGTGGATCGATAGATGGGCCGCGGTACAGGGAAGTCACTCACACTAATGATCATTTACTACACACAACATACACGCCTCGCACGCACGTACTATACAGATTGTCTAAAAATTGCCTATTTTCAACTTCTTAAAAACAGTCGGTATGTAATCCCCTTAATTAAAAATTGGAAATTGATTGTTATAATAAGAAACTTACCAATAACTTCTCTGCAGCTACATTCTTTCGATCACGGCAATCATCACACTAAAATTTAAGCAAATATAAACCTAATTAATATGCTAATATTAATGTTGTATATTATGTGTAATAAATAACTAAATATTTTTACATTAGGTAGGTAAATGTGTAAATTAAAATTATTAATATAAATACTTACTTGATTTTCATTATTCGACTCATTACCACTAGGTTTTGTTTTCTTAAATACATCTAATATGTTTTGACATGATTGGGCTACAATTTGTAATTTAATTTTTTTTTTCGCGTTCTTTGGCAGCTCCACCTTTTGGCTTTTAGAATTCATTATTTAAACATTTTACAAATAAAAATAAAAAGCGTAAAAATATCCAATATAATGAATGACGCGCTATTATGATATGTCTTAATACAGACTAGTAGACCATACGAGAGAAGAATACTATTATACACAAGACTACAGTTTGTAATGAGTAATGACTAATGTGTAGCTTTTGTGCTCGAGCAGAAGTGTGCACAGTCGTCACTCGTTAGTCAGCAATCGCCAATCGGAAATTCTGTACTCGCGTAAAAATATTTATTAATTGTTATTTTTGGATGTACTTGGTATATTATATGCTCATCCACACTAATATGATTTTACACATCTACACATGTCTTATAGCGTACATAGTAAGCCCCACTCTGATTAACATTCCCCCTGTATCAGCACGTCAATTTTCGTGAGACTATTAGATAGTATTATAATACCATAATTGGAATGACCCATATCGCCAGCTCGTATCGCTCGCTTCTAATCTATTTTAAGAAATCCATAACTGTACAACACTACAACGAAAAACCGATTTTAACCAATACTGAAATATATACATCATATATTTTATAATATAAAATAAAACAAAATAATTATTTGCTTGTCCCGTGTTCAAATTTCTAAGTGGGGAGACTCTTTGTCTCCTATGACGCTTCGCCACTGGTTATTACCCATATGACCATATTACATTGTTTATTAAAAGTTATAAATATAGGTATCACCGTACCAAGCTGAATTAAATGTATATTTTCTTTATTTTGTATTAATAAATAAACACTTGCATTTATAACCATTTATAATATAATATAAACATAATAGACTTATTTTAGTATAATTATTATTATTTTATTTTAGTTTAAATTTACATGGTTCAGCCCGGGAAAGCCTTAGAAAGCCTGCGGACCAGTAGGACTCTTCTTACTGTCCCACCTGGCCAGTCCGCCTCTGATTATGTACCGTGCGTGGACGCCGAGTATTCTGACAAAAGACTGCACAGGACATAACATGACGTCTGAATAATGTATATGTGCTTTCTCTACAACTAATAGGTACTAAAGTATCAGTACTTAAAGTTTATTTGTTTAATACAACATCAATCGGTTACATGATTTAGTCTGCAAGTACCTATCATGGGTTCATTAAGCTGCACGGTATGTACCTATTTAGAATATTATAGTCCCTATATTATACTTGGTCGCTAGACAAATAATGAATACAAACAAACTTATTTTATTCAGGTTTGGAATAGATTGAATATACCTATTACATATTAAGTGCCTAGATATTAACACAATCATCACAATATTACTGGTGAATTTGTATAACGTATACAGGTACCCATACCGATCTAAATATTTTGATGTCCTGACTTAAGTTTATTAATAAAACAGCTGCATAATCTGATAAATAAAATTTGGAAAAGTGAAGAAATACCAAGTTCGTGGCGTACATCTGTTCTATGTCCTATCTTTTAAAAGGGAGATTATATGTATTGTAAAAATTACAGGGGGATCTCCCTATTAAATTCGTCATACAAAATGTTGTCTAATATTCTACTCAATAGAATAAAACCTTATTTACTTAAGATAATTGGAGATTACCAGGCAGGATGTATGACAGGAAAATCAAACCTGGATCAAATACATATCATTAAACAAATTACCGAGAAAAGTCACGAATTTGACAAGGATATACACCTCCTTTTAATGGACTTCAAAGCTGCCTATGATTCAATTAATAGAAACAAACTATGGAATGTAATGTGTGATTTGGGTATACCTGAAAAACTTATGAGATTAATTCGGGCATGTGTACAAGGATCAAAGTGCAAGGTGGAGTTTGGAAACACAATTCCGGAAGACTTCGATGTAGTGACTGGACTAAGGCATGGGGATACTTTATCCCCTGCGTTGTTCAATATAGCGCTGGAGTCAGTCATCAGAGATACCTTGGTCACAACAAATGGAGTTAAAATCGGAGTTGAAAATCAATTAGTAGTAGTCGCTTACGCAGATGATATAGTCATGATGGCAGAAGATGAAGCGAATCTAAAGAAAACTACAAGAAATCTACTGGAAAATGGAAAAAAATAGGATTAACAATAAACGAAGATAAGACAAAATACATGTTCATAACTAAAAGTAACAGCAGAGTAGGACATTTGGATATTGATGACTACAGATTTGAATCAGTGGATAATTTCAAATATTTAGGGGTGGACATTAGCTGCAGATCCAGAAAGAAGGTTAAATTTCATTGCTTGGTTACTCGTTCAAATCGATACAAAACCATTATTTTTAAATCAGATATTATGGACTGATGAATCTAAATTCACGAACAATGGAGTTATTAATAAACAAAACAATCGTATGTGATCAGATGTCAATCACCATATTGGGCAGTGGATAATCGTTACCTAACTGTGTGGGGTACTAATGTTTGGTGTGGAATTATTGGTGGAAAATTGTTAGGTCCGTATTTCTATGAAGAAAACTTAACTGCAAGGCGATATTTAGCATTTTTAACAAATTTTTTACCATTGATGTTGGAAAATTTACAATTAGCGTGTCACACGTGTCTCTACGGGACACTCGGTAAAATTGCAAAAGTTTTAGGTTATTTAATATTTGTGTCGTTTGAACAGAAAGCGACGAGATGAAAGAACGAAAACGAAACAAAACTAAAAAAGAAAAACACTACACGCACTGTCGTCACTAGACAAATATGAAATGAGTCAATTAACGTCACACTACCATGTTGACTGTTGAGTACTGGACACTGAAAAATTGCAAAGTTTTTGACGCGAATGTTACCAAACCTCGACCGACTTGGTACGGAAAGTTGTGATGGTGGCCCATGATGGCCTACATATTATAATGTACATTTTATATGACGTATAAATAATAATACAACAACAACTGATACTATAATCACCTGGAACTTCTAAAATATCAACTAAAAATAGTTATTTTAAAGTAGATGATGATACGTAATAAATTGTTCTGTTGCTATAGCGTTTCGGCCATTGTAAAACTACTATCATAAATTTCCTGGAAATATTTGTCTAACAACCTTTGTGGTATATAGAAGAAATATCTTTTAACATAATTGATAAAATATTTGTAAAATAATATTTATTAAAAGTTGTATTATCATAGTGTCGAAAATATTTTCATGTTATGGCAACAGGTGTCAAAGAATTGTTGAAAAGCAACTAGTAGTTACTGAAAGTATGTATTATGAATAGGTACATAATAATTTGAACTAAGTGAATTAACACATATTTTATAATATTTGTTTAGAGTCTGAACTTATTATATATGTACTCGACGTTCAGCTCTTTGTTGAAGAAATAGAAATGCTTTATCCTACTTCTTCTGTTACTTTAACAAAGCTCACCATTTTAGATATTGAGAAAATAATAAGTACTCTTGATAAAGCGTATGTATGTTATGGTGCAGCCTTTGTTTCTGACTTTCCAAATGTAAAACCATCTTTTGGATTTCAATATACCATGAGCAATGGTTATTGGGAACATTCAGACTGTAAAAAAATATCAATTGAAAACAGGTAAGAATAAGTAAACAGTAAATTTTAATAAGCTATTATAGTTGAAATCTGAAATTGTTGAACTTTTGTATAGTGGTATGTGTTCATGGTGTCAACGCCTATCTTTTTCATTGAAAAGAAAAAACAAGAGGTTAATGGATGTAGACAAATCAAACATATTTTTCTCAACATCTAAGTTTAAACCCTTAAATAAACTAAGACACACCAAGATGGTAGTGAGACAAAAGACTGCAAGAGCCAATACTAGAATCATGAAGCTTCAAAATAGTTAAGGCAGGTACAAAACCAAATGAAAATGTTTTCTGAAGAATCATTAACAGATATAGTTGAAAAATCTGGTATTTCACAAATCCAATAAGATATATTACATGAAATATTTGCAGCTGCAAAACTGAAAAACAATAAAAGTCGACGTTACTCAGAAAATTGGATGCTCTTATGCCTATTATTTCAAATTCGGTAATTTTTAATTGTTTAGCGTTATTTTTTTTAATACAATCTTATTTTTATCTCAAAAAAATTAATTCATATTGTATCTATTTAATTTGCTATAGATCTCCTTCAGGACATAAATTTTTGAAAAAACAAGGAGTTTTGCCATTCCCATGTGTTGAAACAATTAGAAGACATTTGCTAGCAGTAAAAAATGGATGTGGTTTTGACCTATCATTTTTTAATCTTCTGAAAAAAAAATGTTTAAGTTATACACCGAGCCAAAGCAATGGAATTTTGCTTCTTGATGAAATTTTTTGGATAAAAAATATTCATGTCAACAGCAGAAGTCTTACTTACAGTGGATTAGAGGACTTTGGAGGAGAGATAAAAAATAAGGTTGGGAGTTCTAAAGAGCTGACCATGGATTAGTGTTCATGTGACAAGGGTTAGCAACCAACGTTACTCAGCCTATAGCTGTACTTGCGTCCAAAGGGCCAGTTAAAGGTTTTACTATAATATAAGAATATAAGAAATCGTTTAGTTAAAAAGTTGAAGGTATTTAACTTATATTTTAGTTATAACTTTTTAATTATAACTATATTATCTGTACATATCTTATAATTATAACAGTAAGGATTATTGTTTATGTAGTGATTTATGTACTTGTAACCATATTCTCTTAGGTTTTTATCAAAATTGCCGCGGTTTAAGAACCAAACTGAGTATTTTAAAATGTAATGTCGCTGTTTTTGATTATGTTTTTATCTGTTTCACTGAAACATGGCTATGTGAAAGCTTCTATGATAGTGAACTTGGTCTATCCAACTATATCATTTATAGATGTGATAGAAATAGTTTAACAAGTAATTTTTCTAGAGGTGGTGGCGCTCTCATTGCCATTCGTAGTGACATAGTATCTAATTTAATTTACTCTCCAGCTACTAATGTTGAACATCTATTTTTTAAACTTAGTTTTAATAACATCAACTATGTAGTGTGCTCAGTGTACTTTCCTCCTAATTGCCCGCTTTCTGCTTACGAGTCTTTTATTTCCGCTGTATAACCTGTTCTCCTCCTTCATCCAGAATGTGTATTCATATTTTGTGGTGACTTCAATTTGCCAGATATTATATGGTCCAAAGATGATTTTGGTTTACTTTACAATACGGTTACTAATCCCAGAGTTCAATGTATCCCTGATGCATTTGCGTTCTTAAACTTTTTCCAACTAAATGATATTCAAAACTCTTTTGGTGTTGTCTTGGACCTTGTGTTCTCCAATGATAACAGAATCTATATCTCTAAAGCCGTAACTTCAGCAGTACCTTGTGATCACTACCACCCGGCTCTTGATATTATGATAAAGTTGGATAAACTCTCCCCTTTACTTGATCGATCCCATAATTATTATGACTTCCGCCGTCCTCCCTATTCAAAAATATGCGAATTCCTAAATTAATTTAATTGGTTGGAGACCATAATATCTCTCGACGTTGATGAAGCTGCTAATGCAATTTATGACGCCTTGCACTTTTGCATTTTAAACTTTGTTCCGAAAGTGTCTTATATACCTTCGACATTCCCGAAATGGTTTTCAAAAAATCTTAAGCATATTGTTTTAAGCAAGAAAAGGGCACATGCCAAGTTTAAAGCTTCACGCTGTCCCCTTGATTATGAGGAATTTTCCGCAATTCGTGCCTCTTACAAGACAGAATACAAGAGATGCCATACTGTCTTCTTGTTTCGCACTGAGTCTATGCTAAAATCTAACCCCAGGTCGTTTTGGGACTTTGTCCGTGTTAATAAATCTAGCAACGAAATTCCCCACTCAGTACATTTTGAGAATTTACAAAGCTCTGGTACAGAGTCTGTCTCTAACTTATTTTCCCATTACTTCAATACAGTCTATGTTCCTCCTTTGTCTAATGACCATTCGTCTCCTTTTTTGTTCCATGACCTACCTAGCACTTGCTTATTCAACATCGATGATGTTGACGCTGGTCTAGACGCACTAAAAAATGTTAAGTCCGTAGGCCCCGACGGCTTGTCAGGTATATTCCTTTACAATGTGAAATCTTCATTATGTTTTCCACTGTGGCTACTTTTTAAGCGTTCAATCGATAGCGGAGTTTTACCCTCTTCTTTCAAGATTAGCTCTGTCACTCCTATTTTTAAATCTGGTGATAAAGCTGATGTCAAAAATTATAGACCTGTCTCTATTTTGAGCCACATATCTTAACTGTTTGAACTTCTAGTATTGAGAAGTATTCAATCACCAATTAACTCTATTCTAATCGACGAGCAACATGGGTTTAGACCTGGCCGCTCGACCACTACTAATTTACTCGTTTTTAACAATTTTGTTTTGAAGGCTGTCGAAAAGCACATCCAAGTTGATATTATTTTCACAGACTTTACTAAAGCCTTCGATAGAGTCGACCATGGCAGCCTAATCGAGACCCTATACAAAAGTGGGTTCGGTGAACAATGGTTCATTGTTGTCTTGGTTCAAATCTTATTTGTCAGACAGAGTCCAGTGGGTAAAAGTGTTCGGATGCAAATCATCCATCTCAAAGGTCTCTTCTGGAGTTCCTCAAGGAGGACATCTATCTTCAATATTGTTTTCTTTGTATGTAAATGGCATCAAGGAAATTGTCAAAAATTGTGAACTACTCATGTTTTCGGACGACTTGAAGCTCTTTAGGAAAATTGAAAACTTATCTGACTGCTCTGCGCTCCAAAATGATCTCAACAATCTGGTCTCGTGGTTTAATAATATTGGTCTTCAGTTTAATGTAAAAAAATGTCATTCCATGTCATTTTTAAGACACCACTTTCCTATTAACTATACTTACTCCATCAATGGTTCAAGTGTAACGTCGGTATGTAGTAAGAAAGACTTAGGTATTATCTTTAATTTCGATCTCAATTTTCACTCCCACACTGAAATGATATTTTACAGAGCCTTAAAAACGCTTGGGTTTGTAATGCGCATATCAAAGGAGTTCAATCTATTTTCTTCATTAAAAACTTTATACTGCTCATTGGTCCGTTCACTATTAGAGTATTCATCGGTCCTATGGGGCCCTTATACGGTATCTGACTCATGTCAATTAGAACGTGTTCAGAGACGGTTCTTATCTTGCGCAGCTTTTGTCTTAAAAATAAATCATCCTCCACACGACTATTTCTTAGTTATGCAGGAACTCCGCCTCATTTCACTGGCTAACAGGCGAGTTAACGCTAACATAGAGTTTCTGAATAAACTGGTTGATGGTCGTATAGATACTCCCTCACTTCTCTCGTTAGTCAATTTCAAAGTTCCTTCCCGTACTACTAGATACCATGCTCCTTTCGTTGTTCCTGCGCACACTACCGACTATGGCAGAAATAATCCGTTAGACCGCATGATGCGGCTGGCCAATGAGAGCACCGTTCATCAAAACTAATACATTTATTATTATATATTTTTATATCTGTTTTATTATCATTATTATACTTATTATTCTGTAATTATTATCTTATACAAATTTAATTGTGTCATTGTATTAATTATTTAAATTATATATTATTGTATTATGTTAAACTGTTGTAAAGGGCCCAGCCCGTTAACAAATAAATAAACAAAATAAACAAATATTATTGTTCGAGTACACTAGGTTATATTATTTTTTATATTTTATGCATACTAAATTATATATTATATCATAATATGAAGTTGGTTAGGCTATGTTGGCTATATACAATAAAACTTCTTATCTGTTTATTTTGATTACTAAACAATCTCGTCAATTATAACGACTGCTTAAATAGACAATTATTTATGAATTTTATTTCATATTTTTTACATTTTCAATAACTGTTTATACTCAAATTATACTTGTGATACATTAGTTCATAATATTATGTAGGTATCCTAATTATTTAATTATTTATACAATGAACAGAATCATACTGTTTTATAGTAAGGTGGTATGACGAATAGTCAAATACTAATAACAACATTATAATAATATGATAAAATTATATACTATTATAATAATTAAATATTAAAATATTATATAAGCAATGTTTTCAGCAAGAACTATAACAATCTAGGTACCTACCGTAAATCGTAATACTATTGTTAATAAATTTAAGAGGACGCCACACCGAAAGTAAAACGTATGCGATGACCAAGAGAATGCGCTGTTAGGTGTTTTAGAGCGGCGCAGGCACGCGACGTTTAAGCCACGCCCACTGCTCGCCCAGTGCTCGACGGCTTTCGATTGTGCTCAGTCAGGAGCAGTGTTGCCAGACGCACGGTTTGGATCGTACAAATACGATAATATAGGATGTCGTACGATGTACGATAATTAAATTATAACCGTACACCTCAGTACGATAATTTGCTTAATTGCTGATAATCATGTTTTTAGCAGTAAAGTTGGCACTTGACAGTTGGCAGTTGGCACCCCTAAATAATAAATCTTTTTCTCTATATTTCTTCTTTCATTGTTTTATGAGCTATGCTGTCCCCTTTCCATTGTTTGTACCCACTGGCCAGTGGCCCACTACCCATTGCCATTTGCCGCCATTGGCCATTACCCATTTACCCACGTTCCACCGTTGTAATTTGTAAGTGGTAATAGTGTGCCTGCACCTAACTATAATTTTGATTTTCAATCGTTAAATCGTTTGTAGCCGTTTATTTTATTAAGTTTCAACTTTTGTAGTTCTCTTTTCTGTACTGTAGTTAATTGAAATGTCGGATATAGAAGATACACCAGATGTAAGTATATTTTGTATATTAAAATCATTGTTAATTACTTTTTAACTGATGACATTTTAACGCTTAGGCGTGTGATTACTTGTCACACGTATAAGAGCGTGGTCTACACATATGTATACATTTTTATTATTATTATAATAAATATTATATGAGTTAGACAGATTTGAAATACTTCAATGTCATCATGTAAACAGGTACTAAATTTTATATTTTAAAATGTAAAACTAATCAAAGCAATATATTTCAGAGAAATACGACGTCTCACAAAAAGAGAAGAAATGAATCGCTGAAAGAGAAACATAGAAAACAAAAGTACCGAACGGAATGGGACTCTAATAGTTTGTACAAAGAGTGGATTAAACCAGTAGCAGATGATTGTTATAGAGCAAGATGCTTAAAGTGTTAAGTTAGCCTTACTGCAGAACTGACCTGCCTAAAAAACCATGCTAAAAGTAAGTTGCATTTATCATTTGTAAAAGCTACCCCATATACTTCTCATACTTCTCAATCTATAATGTTAAGGTCATTTGTTGCTAATGAACCTAATACTTTGGATCTGCAAACTCAACATGCAGAAATTAAGTTATCCGGATTTCTTGCTGAGCACAATGTTGCTTTTCTGGTTATCGATCATTTAGAAGAATTGTTAAAAAATATTTTTCCGGATTCAAAAATTTGTAAACAAATGAAGTTAAAAAGAACGAGAGCTACAAATATTGTTAAAAATGTAATTGCGCCAAGTGAGAAAGATGTGTTGGTAGAAAAGTTAAATTCATCTAAATTTTCTATAATGGTCAATGAATCAACTGATATTGGTACTCAATCTAATATGTGTGTGGTTGTAGTGTGGTTATGATGGTGATTTAAAACATATTGTAAGTCGTTTTTGGGATTTGGTTCCAGTTTATGACGTAAAGGATCCAGATAAAGTTAACCAAGGAGCCACCGGAGAAAATCTATTTAACTGTATAATGAGTTCATTTGAAAAGCATGGTATTGATTTTAAAAATATTGTTGGCTTCGGATCAGACGGGAGCTCTACAATGATGGGCAAAAATAATTCGGTATCCAGTCGAATGAAAATTATGTTTCCCACAATTGTTATTGTTAAATGCATCTGTCATTCGTTACATTTGTGTTGTAGCCAAGCTTGCAAATCTTTACCAAAAAGGTGTGAAGACTTTTCAAGAAATATTTATAATTTTTTTTCTTAAAGTTCTAAAAGACAAAGTTAATTCACTGAATTTCGAAAATTTTGCAATTTAAAAATACATAAAATCTTACACCCGTCACAGACACGCTGGTTATCACTTTTAGAAGTAGTGCATCGCATACTGGAACAGTGGGAAGCTCTTAGATTATTTTTTACCAACAAATGGTTTTCTGAAAAGTTGATGTCGGCTGAATCAATACTCAAACAATTGCATGACCCATTCACAAAAGCATACTTTCTGTTTTTGGATTTTATATTACCAAAATTTACATATCTCAATCAATATTTCCAAACTGAAAAAGTAATACTGCCTAGTTTACATGAAAAAATGGAGTTCACACATAAAGAAATCTTAATGTATTACATGAGTGTAAATGATGTTCTTCACACGCCATTGGAAATTCTAAATTCTGAAGACAAAAATAATATTCTACCAGGAAATAAAGTATACTTAGGCACTAAGTTATCAGCATTTTTATTAAGTAGTGAAATAAGTGATCGTCCGGATTTGTTGTTAGAATTCCAAAACAGATGTACAGATTTTTATATTGTAAGTTGTGTGGAAATCAAAAAAAAGGTTTATACCTTTTTTAAAAATATTACCTTTTCTGACCCTATTATGCCAATGATCAGAATGCTTAGTCCATCGGTAGGTTAGGTTAGGTTAGGTTAACCTTTTTTTTTTTTTTGTGTGGTATCACGGCGCTACAGGGGGGCACTTCACCCGTGTCGGGTCGTCCTTCCCCCTGTATCCGTATCATATATTACAAATAAACAAACAATATACATTCGTCATTTTACAACAAAGAGAGGGCTCTATCCCTCTAATTTCCGCTTTCAGCGCACAATATATTAATCTTAACTAACTAAGTTTTGGATTCTCTCTTCATGTGACCACGACTCTGGCTCTTCCTTCCCTTTGCCTAGCTCTTTCTTCAACTTCTCTGGTCGATTGGATGGTCTTTGTATACTCCTTAACTGCTTGCCACATCGCCTTTCATCGATGTCGCTGAACCACCCTTCAGCCTCTTGACCACATCTGTAGGGTTCGCTAAGAACCAGCACATCGACTCCCATATCGGATGCGGTTGCCAGTGCTAGGTCCTGGGCCGCCCTGCATACACCAACGTTAATTTGCAGTATCCGTATCATTGCGTTGGGTATGAACTCCCGACTGTTGGAAGTCTTAAATCCCCTCCTTTCCCTCCATTTTTCAGATGGGTGGCAAACTCCTTCGCTGTTCAATCCGTAGCTTCACATTTATACGCTTGGTGTCCTGTGACTCCGCAACGCCTACAACATAGGCTTCTGTCCGGGCCATTGCACTCCCTGGACGTATGGCCAAACGAGAGGCAGCGGAAGCACCTCATCATCCGTTCGGCTTGCCTAATCCTACAATTAACCATTCCAATCTTCATCCTTCCATGTTCCACAACCTTTTTGCCTATTGCTGTTGGGACTAGTGCCAGCGCCGTCTGCGAAGCTCCAAAACCTTTTCTTATGTTTATCACTCTCGTGTCTGCGTGGTTGGAGCCTGATGCCACTGAAACCGCCGGTGTGTACTAGTTGCGGTCATAATCAAAAATTACATACTAGTTGCGGTCACCCCTCAAAAAGGTTACATACTAGTTGCGGTCATCCATCAAAAAGGTTACATACTAGTTGCGGTCATTCAAATAATAATAACTAAGTATACTAAATAATATAATAAAATATAGTTTATATGATGATTAAATATGAAATTAATATTTCGTTTATTTATTGAATTTAGAAAAATGTATTAATCAACATTTTCCTTCCCATTTATATCGAAAAGATAAAAGACTTAGGACTGTCTACACTATTATTTTTTGTGTAGTTATGGTTAAAAATGTTGATACCTACTTATGTTTATATTACGTGGTTAAACTTGTGTCAAAATATAGTATATAATAGTAAACTTGTGTCAAAATATAATATATAATAGTATAATAATAATAATAATTATAAATTTTAAAATTTTGTAGGTATAAATTGAAAGGAAATAACTTTACAGATAAGTAGTGGTGTTCCCACATATATACACTGTGTGCATTATATACAACTATGATAAGATATGACCGCAACTAAGATATTACCTAAATTGGTGTGACCGCAACTGTTATATCTGTTTATCTCAAAAATCGTCATGACCGCAACTAGTATGCAGCCGAAACCGCATCAGCTACCTCTTCCGCCGTCGTCCATTGATCTATGTCCCTAATTTCTATTACCATTCTTTGCTGTAGAGAGCGCACCTCAGCTCCGTCTCCAGCCGTCTTAGAGACCTCCTTTCTTACCGCCTCGACCTCCTCTGCATCACCCTTGATTTCCAACAAGATGTGCCCGGCCTTTGTCTGCCTCATCCCTACTACGCGTTCTCCTATTACATCTGGGTTCACACCGTCTCTAATCTTCTTCACCAGGTTCGGAAGATCTGCTTGATTATTAACGTCGACCACGATCGCCGCTGGCCGCGTCCTTGTTCCACGTCTCTTTGATTTCTCAGGTTTTGGCTTCGTTGCAGGAGGTTCATCATCCATCTTAGCCGGGACCTTGTTCTTTTTCTTATTCTTGACCACTTCTGTCCACATTGTTGTTTGGACCTGCTGGTCCTTTGGCTCGCCGCTCTCTCCGTCTCTCATCCGTTTGGCGTTGGTCGCCTGGTTCCTCGGCTCTCTATCGCCTCCGATGTCCCACCAGCAGGGGCTCTGTGTCTCGGCATCTATAGTGCAGGCCGACTTTGCACCTTGGCCGGAGCGTCTTTGTTCCGCCCTTGCTGACGCACCTTGACGAATTGCGACATGATTCTGCTGGAGTTAGAAAGCGTCTCCTTCAACTCTTTATGAACGTTTCTGGTTGCCCCAGCGAATGCGCACATTGAATTGATATACCCCCGTAGCAAGTCCAAAAGGGCTTCCTCACTGAGAGCACCAATATCAATTGTCCTCTTCTGGAGGCCGACAGGTTTATTGCTCGACTTGTCTGCACCTGCCGCGAGGCCAGATGACTCGCCAGTTTTTGATGCGTCCGTAAATTTTTCTCCATGAGGTGCCTGTTTCCATTGCGTGCCAGTTGACACGACTGTCTCAGCAGTCGTATTATTACCGGATGAGAGGGCCATGCTGGACACCCCCTCATTCGGGATCTGGCTTGTTGATGTCGACCTTTGGGGCGAGCCACCCCCAACTGCCGTCTCCTGGTGTCCGACCACCCCAGGTAGGGTGGCACCAGGACGAGACTCTTCGTTTTTACGTTCAGCTTCCATTTTGTTTTTTTGTGTGGCTTGGCCTCCACTGACGACGCCAGCCTCGCATCGTCTGTCTTTTTTCCTGATCCTCCTGGTTAGCAGGTGCTTGCAGGTGGACCAGACCTGCCCAACCATTTAAGGTAAGGCTCTGTGGATGGGCCTTTTTTTTTTTTTTTTTTTTTAATTTAACCGAGAACCAGGAGGGAACTACGTTGGTAATACTTCCTCCTGGTCCCCATCGTTTATTGAAAACAATACATTAACAATGGCATCGCTCGCAGGGACAATCCCCCTGCTTGCAATGTTACAATCAATATTATACAGCTAGGTGGAGGGCTCTACCCCTCCTGTTTTGGCCGGTTGGCCTACAATACATTTAATCTTAAGCTAAGTCGATTTATGGATCACCGCTTCAATCTTCACGACCCGGCGTCACAAGCCAGCCGGTCTCGTAGTCACGTACCTCGGATGCCCCTGTTTGATCGTTCATGCTCCGCCTCGCTGCACCCTTCGTTCCTCTCGTTCTCGGCACATCATAATTCTTGTGAAGAGGGAGTTGACTCTCTCCCATGACTTTTTCGAACTCAGCATGATGGCTGCTGTATTCTCCGGCGTCAGGATATCCACTCCTATGTAGACGCAGGCTTCCGTCCGCCATTTGTGCCAGGCGTCGCACTGGAACACGGCGTGTTCTGGGGTGTCTGGCGTAGTACCACATTGAGCGCACGCGTCTGTCGCCAGGTTGCAATATTTGTGCAGGTACGTACCGAAAAATCCGTGTCCTGTCAGCACCTGGGCTAGGTGGTATGACACCTCGCCGTGTTTCCTCCGATACCATATGGATACGTCACCGATGATACGGTTGGTCCATCTGCCTTTTCCCGAAGTGCTCCATTTCTGCTGCCATTCGGTCAGCAGATGTCCCCTGGCAACCTCTTTGCTGGTCCCCAGAAATATGCTTCTCCTTTCTTCTGCCAGCAGCTTCAGGGGGGGCATGCTGGAAACTACGGCCGCTGCGTCATATGACGTCGTGCTGTAGCAGCAGGCAACCCTCAGCATCGTCCTCCTGTATGCCGACTCCATGGTGGCCATTGCTTCGGCTGACATTTTTTCGGCCCAGATTGGTGCTCCGTAGAGTAGCCTTGATGTCACCACCGTTGACAGCACGCGTCTAGTCTTTTACTTGGCACCCCTGAGATTGGGTAGGATCTGAGCGAGGTGTCTGCCCGCCTCCATCGCTCTTTTCGCCGCTAATTTTGCGTGTTCCAAGAACCGCTGCCTCGGGTCAAACTGCACCCCGAGGTACTTGACGCTGCGGCTTGACGCGAAACTGTGCGGCAGAAATTCCACGGTCATTGTGTTGTGCACATTTCTGTTTGTAAAGACGATTGCTTCAGTCTTCTGCAGGGCGAGCTCTAATCCGTTGTCGGTCATCCATGTCACTACGTCTTGGAGTGCCTTGCCGAGTTTCTCCTCGAGTATGAAGGGTACCTGGGCCGTACATACAATGGCCACGTCGTCTGCGAAAGCAATCAACTCCGTGTTGCTGGGTAGCTTGATGCTCAGCAGCCCATCGTACATTAGGTTCCACAGGTCTGGTCCCAGCACCGAGCCCTGTGGAACTCCGCAGCTCATCTCGATTACCCTTGGCGCGCAGTCCGGCCTTTCGACTATTATGTGCCTGTCCGATAGGTACTGACCGAGAACGTTTTGCAGATACTTAGGGGCGTCGGTTCTTTCCAGGGCCTTGATGATGGCGGTCCAGGAAGCGCTGTTAAACGCATTTTGGACGTCCAATGTCAGCATGCAGACATACCGATTGTACGCACTGGTACGTCCGTTTGCGTTGCGTACTGCAGTTTGTATCTTCGCCATGGCGTCCAGTGTGGATTTGCCCTTCTTAAAACCGTACTGGTTTTCAGGTTGGTTCCCAGTTCTCCGTAGGAGGTCCCGAAGTCGCTGTGTTAACAGCTTCTCAAATAGCTTGCCCATCGTGTCCAACATACATAGTGGTCTGTATGCAGACGGGTTATCAAGTGGTCTTCCTGGCTTGTGTAGCAGCACGAGTCTTGCCGTTTTCCACTCCGGCGGGAAGAAGGCGCTTCTCAGGCACCCGTTAAAGACCTCCTGGAAGTACCCCGGATGTGCTCCCACTGCCGTCTTAAGTACTTCGTTAGATACGCCGTCAGGTCCAGGTGCCTTCCCATTCAGTAGTCCCCTTGCTGCTGCTTTTACCTCGGTCTCCGTGAACAAGGCCCTTTGGAGCTCCTCCTCGCTGACATCCACGATCGTTCTCCCGATTACGGCCCTGCGTGGGAAGAGCGTGTCGACTATCGAGTCGAGGCGGCCCGGGATTTCAAGTCCTGGTATTGGCTTTCTGCGAGCCAGCCTCTTCATGACTATTTTATACGGAGTGCCCCATGGGTCACTTTCAACCTGGCCGCATAGTTCGCTCCAATTCCTATCTTTGGCAGCTGTTATTTTCACAGACAGCGCTTTTCTCTGCTGCTTATAGTTTTCTTTTTCCCGTGTGCTTCCTGCCTCGCCTGCCTTCTTTCGCTTCCGGGTGTACGACCTTCTTGCCTTGAGGCAAGCCTTGCGCTGGTCCGCAATGTCGTCGTTCCACCAGAACGCTGGGCGTCTCTTGGATGTCCCGGAGACGCGGGGCATGCATGCATCGCATGCTTCAGTTAACCATTTAATGGCTTGTCTACACATGCTGGGAGCGTCGACGGGAGGGCTCGGTGCCCCGCTGTGCATTTTGTCCTTTAGCTTTTGATGGTCAAACTTGCTGTACGCCCAGCCCTTCTTTGCCTGCTCGCGCTGTTGGCCGCGAGTGGTGGTTATTTTAAACCCTATGTACATGTGTAGGCTCAGCGTTTCTTCCTCCATTACAGCCCAATCTGTTACATTTGCTATTGCCGCTTGCGTTGCCAGTGTCAGGTCGAGGTGCGACTCCGACGCACCCCTCACAAATGTTGGCTGTCCGCCCTCGTTCCGGACGGCGAGACCTAGAGCTGCGATTAGGTCCGCCAAGGCTCGTCCTCTACGGTCCTCCCTGGGGCTGCCCCACTCCGGGGACTTGGAGTTGAAGTCGCCTGCCACCACCACAGGTCCGGTGGCTGTCCTCACGCTGGCCTCGAGCCCGACCAAGAAGGCCTCGAACTCCAGGAATGTTACGTTCGGTGAGATATAACAACTGTAAAGCCTATAGCCTTTTATCTCCAGCCATCTGAAGCCAGGCGACGGCTGGCCGATTGCATCGACCGAGATGTTGCTCAAAACGGCGATGGCTGCCCTGCCGTTCGCATCGGGAAACCATCTGTTATCCTCTCCGCGGTCGCGGTGTTGCTCGCAGATTATTAGCACGTCTGCTTCTTTTTCGTTGGCCGTCGCAAGCGCGAGATCTTGCGAAGCCCTGCATACTCCAACGTTTATTTGGAGGACGCGGATCATTTGGATGTGCTTTGGTCCTCCGTCGCTCCACCCGAGCGATATGATCCAGCGCTAGGCGTAGATTTGGACCCTTGCACCACCCTGGCAAAAGCACTTACCGCTTGTTCAGCGGCACCGCAACTAACCGCCTTGTGGATGGGCCTAAGTAAGGCTGGGACCGCTTTGTACGACCTAGTTAAAGGCCCGCAAGCTCCCCCACCACGTCAAGGTGGGTCCCGTCGGGGGAGAGGTTAGGTTAACCTAACCTAACCTAACCTAACCTTGAAAAAATGGATGAACACCCAAGCATAGCAAGCTTAGCATTACAGCTACCTAGACTAATAAACGAAGACAAATTGCAACAAATAGAGGACCAGTGGAGAACACTGCCATTAATTAATATTCCAGAAAATGTTATCTTATATGATGACCCAGAAAACTTTTGGATACATATTCAACTATTAGAAAGTGGACAATTTTATGAACTTTCGACATTCTGTTTGACAGCAATATCACTCCTACATTCGAAAGCACAATGTGAGAGGATTTTCAGCAAAATTAACAGGATGAAAACAAATGTGAGAAACAAATTTATTACTCCAACCGTCTCTGCAACTCTGATGACAAGTGAGTGCATAAAACAACAAGAAACTTGCGTTAACTTCATCAAAAGAAATGCTGAGTCGAATGTGCTCAGGAAATTGATATAGTTTTGACAAGACTGATATTATGCCTATTGAAACAAATAAGACTAATGTTATAGATGACATCTTCATACTAACCCAGACAGCAATTCTGCAATGTCATTATTAAATGGATATTGGCTGCCCATTGATAAATTAACATTGACAATTTAAGATTAAATAGACATTGTATCATTATGTAATTTTCAAATTGAATATGTTGATGTTCTAGTAATATTGTTTTCATGTTGATTATTTAATGTTGGCTTTTAAGTGTGAGTTCAATGCTGCATATACATTGGTTTTCATTGAAATCTGAACATTACATTTTTAATTAGTATTCAATAATATTATAATGTTTGAAATATAATAGTAGTTTGATGTTGTTTGAGCAATATTGTATTCATTTTTCTACTGATTGAAAATAAAACATTGGATTTCTAATGGCTATTTAATAATATTGTAATATTGAACATACAACAATTATTAAATTTTGTTAAAGGAATAAAATATATATTTTGTTTGCATTTCTAAAATATAGTGATTTTAAATCAAACATCACCAATTTCATGCAAAATTGTATTGCAATAATGTTAGTTGGTTAATTTTATATAATATATCTAATAATACGAGTATGTTTAGTGTATATTATAGTAATATAATAAATAATAATAACATCATAGCTAATACAAAAAAAAAAACATGTGTAATATTGTGCATTATAGTGTAATATAATATATAATAATAACATGTATATAATACATAATTATTCTTTTATATATATTACATATTATTTATTATATAATTATGTATATTTAATATTTGACTACAATAATGTATCAATAAAATTAATTAATTACCAGCTAGTCCATTATGCCGTTATACAATAAAACTACTATTTTAAATTTAATTATATATAATATATATTATATATACTATTTCTGTTATGATAGGAATATAATAATATATTCCAGCACAGCTTCAATAATATTGCATAATAGTACTGATTTTAAAACTCCGAATCGCGTATAATATACATATATATATATATATATTGTTTATAATAATATTATATGTTCGAGTGCATGTATATTGTATATATAATAATTAATAAATAGTATGCATAATAGTTAGGTAGGTAATAGTATAGGTAATAGGTATAATAGTATACCTATTAGGTATAGTATATAATAATATAATTTATAAGCAATGTTGTAATAAGAACATTGGACTTATTTTACCCCTCCCCCCCCCAACCGATAAACGTTATAAAATTAAGCCACCGCTACGGCACAGAATCCCGAACTTGAAACGATTTCCAAATTCATCATTTATTTTGTAGATAACCCATTTTTCTTATCAACATGAAAATTTTTACATTTTTAGTTAGGTATAAGTTAATTTTACCTTATCTGTAATTTTGTTTTATAAATTAATTTTGAACTCGACGAAGTTGTAAAAGTATATTATTATTTGGCTTTTAACTTAACTTAATTTACTTATCTTCTTATATTAATTTAATAGGTATTATATAGGTACGTAATGAGTTGAAAAAATCTTTATCTATTACCCGGCGTTTCAGCGTTGCTTATATTATATTATATTTTATAATATACGACAATTATATAAATAGTTAATATAACATACATTTTTTTTTTTGGCTTATTTCGGGCCGTTTAAACCCATCGCCGCTTAATTTCTATGCCTCGCCATACCTCTCTATATCCAATGTTCTTGTTTCTCCGTTCCTGATTCCTAGGAGTTTCAGATCTTCTTTGACACGGTCACTCTACCGCTGTCTTGGTCGTCATATTGGTCTTTTTCGATCTGGCTTCCACGTTGTGACTTCGTTTATTAATTTATCCATTGCTCTCCATGTCCTGCCCAGCTAAGTTTTGGGCTTTTTAAAACACCTACTATGTCGGTTTCATTAAACAGTTCTATTGATTCGGCGTTAATAACATAACCTACATAGCTATAGGTATCCGTTTTTCACGCACACCAGCTATAGTGTAATCGTAATTTGTAAATTCATAATACACTAATACCCAGTATAACATAATATTATAATTCGTGTTGTATAATATATAATATACTATTTGTATGACCGCATAGGTACCTACAATACGTACCTAATAATAATATATAATACATTGACGTACATATTAATATCTATGTAACTAGCTAGCTATATTATTATATCAATAAAAAATATAACAAATACAATATAACTATAATGATTAATGAATTATTAATTCTTGATTTCCTGTATATTATTTTTGGACATTTCTATATATTGTGATACCTATCTCATTTTGTATAGAACAAAATTATAAATAAATGGTTAATATATAGGTACAGCTAAAATGTTAACTTAATTTTTATAAATCTGTTTAAAATTAATTTGTATTTAACACGTTAAATACATTATAAATGTAACTAATTAAGTTAAAAATTAGTTTCAAAAAAAGTAACTTGTTATTTAACTTAGTTAATATTAACTAAGTTTTAATTCTAAGTTTTTAACTCGTTAATGCCTAGTCTAGAATATAATAACTAATAAGGTATTATATCGTGACGTGTACCTATTTGGCGTATTATATTATAATGTTTATTTAATATAAAGACAAGTGGACGTTTTACTTAAAAAATATATAGTCTTATATAGTTGTGTCAATCACCCACGGTATTTTCTAGTTCCCCACCTGCTCGGTTGAACTTCATTAAATTTTAAGTATAAAATACAAATACCTATAAAAATATACGCGTTAGGGTTGAGGTATCATTATTTTATATGATGATGTAATTGTATTTATTTATTAATTTATTATTATTTAATACATAATTTATAGGCACTCGAAGAGTAATATACAAATATACAATATACCTAATACAGTCAACATAATTTTAAACACATATATACCTATCAATATACGTCATAATAATTAATAGTACCTAACAATCGTTAACTTCTTACAGAAATTATTCATTCGATGTTCTATCATCATAGGGCTGTTACATTTTTTTTGTTCGTGTTTCAATATAGAAACACCGAAAATTACGAGTGGCAATTTGTAGTACGAGTTAAACCATATCATTTGCAACAATTATTCTTGAAATTGTCATTCACATCAAAAAGTTTTAAAGAATACGTCTTAATATTATATATAGTGAATCATATTATTTTATAAATAAAATAAATAATAATACACTCACTCTGGTGTATTAAACTCATCGTTCAAAGGACAGGTCTAAAAATACATTATCAGTTACGGCAAAATATCGAAACATCGGGTTTTTTTGTTGTTATTGTTGCGAGTGCCGCCCGAGTGCCCGACCGCCGCTGCGGCGCTGCCGCGCTGCACCGATAGACGATAGTCTATTGACGAAAATCCGCTGTATAATATTTTATCATCATATGATTTGTATTTTGTGTGTTGAACGTTATATAATTTCATCTGCTTACTGGACGCTGACCATTGTTTACAAAAGTTTTTTATTGCATAAATTCATCAAGACTGTATGTTGATACACAGTAGTCGAGACCACGTGTTTTCCTTTAGTTGTTTATCCATCCCGAAGAGTAATATAGCTGTACCAAGGAGAAGCAGTTGTTTAAAAGGTATGTAACTTAATGTAATGTATTGGGTAGATATATTATATCGTTTATATTATAGGGTATACAATTTAATACATTATCTTCTATTTTCTAATAGGTACCATACTACCATACGCAATACTAGCTGTAGCCTGTAATATAGCATTATTTATCAATCGGTACGTACCTATAAGCATTTATTTATTTTTAATATTACTAACTAAATATAGGTATTAAAACTAGTAACTTATATTAAGATAATTATAATTGTAAATCATTATGGAGAGATATTTAAATAAAACCCCTCTTTTTTGCTAAAATATTGAAACATGAAAGAATGAATGTTTTATAACAATGAAGGTTTTATAGAATTTAACATTCGATAAAATGAATTGTCCTTCATAAAAATAATACAAAACAAATAGGTATAGTTACAATTTGTAACTATTGTACTAATTCCAAATTATACAATGGGCATTACTACCTACATAACATTCATTCAAAGATGGTTTTTGAAATTTTTTTTCAACTATCCTTCTACCATTTATCTTAAGAATTCTTAATTTTAATTTTAGTTATATTTTAGTTAAATATTTTAATATATAATTCTATTGGTCAATTTGGTAGTTTTAATAGGAACATATTATATATTATATAATATATAGTACCTATAGTTAGTAAGTACCTATAATACTTAAAAGCTAAATAGGTATTTAAATTATTTAAAATACCTATACCTATCCATAAAATATTGTAATCAAACAGTAAGTGTTGAAAGTCTTATTTTATGATAAAATAAATTGATAATATTTAAATAGGT
>NW_019104424.1:0-959 GCF_001856785.1 Myzus persicae
AATGCATAAAATATTGTTCTACACTAATAATGATGGAATAGTAATCATGTGCCATGATGTACAAATGTACATACATACAATTATATATTATATAACTCTTACACACAAATAAAGAAATATAATATTGATATTGCTTCAACAATTTCTATAACTATAATTTCAATGAACACTCACTTGGCTAGTTCATCCTGGTCAAAAACCTCCAGCCTCACACAGTCATGTCCCTTGTAGATGTACATGACGCTCTTTATGGAAGAGCACACCTCGACATTGATGGTGCGTCGTACTTGGCCAAGAGGTACAGGTTGTGAGGAACTACATACTCGTTGCCGACCTGGTGATTTCTCAAGAGGACCACTTGACCGTGGTCTGGTCGGCGGTACTTTGGGTAACCGCCGTCCGAAACATACACAGTCTCCTCTGCGTATGGTTTTGGGTAGTCCTTGGAGCAACTGTTGTCCACCATGCACGGACACTGTGGGTTGATCCTTCCACAAGGCCCGTTTTTTATTTGCGACGTGACGCACGCGTGTAAGCGCCTGTTGGTTGCCGGGTCCGGCAGGTAGGCGCAAACCAAGTCGTCGACGTCCTCTGCCGTCCGAAACTTACCATCATCCGCCAGGATGATGAGTATGTGCGCGTGGGGCAGACCGCGTTTCTGAAACTCGATGGTGTACACGTAAGCAAGGACATTACAAAACACACGATTAACAGTTATGTCACCTATTAGCTCCCGCAGTTTCCCGTGGAAAACACTAGCCACCAATTCGGGCCTGTCGCTCGCCGTGCTGTGGGCCGCCAGATTGTCCGCGATCTCAGGCCACCTGGGATTGCACGTAAACGTTATGAACAGGTCGGGTTTACCGTACTTACGAACTATGGCCATGGCGTCCTGATAGCACTGCTTCATGTATCGAGGACTTCCTACGAACGTGGACGGTAGAATGACTCTCCGGCCG
>NW_019104424.1:3626-16321 GCF_001856785.1 Myzus persicae
GTCGTTTCGAAGGCGGGAACGTTTGAATGTCAAGGGGTTAAACTGGTTCGATACATGCGGACCATCCAGTCTTGTTTTGGAAACGTGAAACCAAAATCGTGAGTCCTAGCACCGTATTTGGGTGTCTAGCAAGTCGGTCACGTCAAGGTGAAAATCGATTAAAATAAAATTCAGACATCTAAGTAAGCCATCCGACTGCGTCGCATAGCCGACGATATGGGCCTGCATTAATCTCTCGGTGTAACTCGCTCCGTCAGTAATGAAGGCCTCTGTGCTATTCGCTGATGGTGAATACCGATATCTGGACTTGATAGTTTAGGCGGGGTCCAGTCTTGTGCTTTTATGAAAGTCAAAAATCGTAAATCTTAAAGATTTATTTCAATGTCTAGCAAGTCAGTCACGTCCAATGGAAATCGATTCACGTTTAACTTAGTCATCTAGGTAGGCAATCCGACTATGTCGGATAGCGGACACAGTGATGGGCAGCAATAAGTGAGAATTGTCTTTGCAAAAGCCTATTAAAGTACATAATACATTAGGGCTGTGGGATCAAACTCGCTTCCTGCGCTGGTTCTTGCAATTCAAATTCAAAACAACCCAGGATCCACAATGTAAAACCTTCTATGTAGGTTAGGTCTCAAATTAACTATAGATATTATTTCAGATTTCACCTTTTGTGAGTTTAACTGACTACTACACTACATCAATATTCAATTGTATTATGAGTTAACAACATTGACCTACTCACCTTATTTGCCCTTAAATACTTTAACATATAATTGGAGGATTACTTCGGTATTGGTAGTATAGTAACACGAAGTTCCCGGGTTTGGTGTCATCGGGCATACCTTGCGGCATGACCTCCGACTACAACTACGGACCTTATATTACACTTTCGTATGGCCAGAGGACCGCCGGGGATTGACGACCGCACGTCGTCTGAGGACCACGAGCACCGGGCGCGCGCGGAGGGATTCTCCGGCGGGCCCGTACCATACAGCTAGGGCATACGGGTGCCTTTCGCCACCTTGGTGGGGTCGCAAACTATCCACGTTGCTTTCCGTTTTTGGTCACGGACAACCTTCGCTGTATATAGCTCCAACGATAAGCTGGGTGAGCGCTAAGGAGGGTCCAGGCTTTCTCGGCCGGCTGTCACCGTACGAGTCCGCCTGGCCCCATCACTCGGCAACTTTCCCCTGACCAAGCGTACGGTCTTTTCCCACATAGTTCGCTCCTGCAAACTGCCACTCCGAAACCAAACCGCCGTCGACCGCGGACAGTGTCCGCACGCGATCGACGTGTGAGGGCTCGGTGTTAATCTCTCAACACCGAGGGGCCCCCCCACATCCCGAAGTACCCTTCTCGCCTCCCGTTAGGTAAAGCACATCATTAGTGAGATGCTCGGATGAAGCTTCGTCGGCGACTGGCCTCAGCTTATGGTCCTCCCGAGATTTGGGCCGTGTACCGCGAGTTCACGGTGGACCCTTGCTCCGCCTCCCGGAGGCGTCACCAGGTGGTTAAGCCCAGTGACCGACCCGCTCTTCACGAGGTCGCGGTCAGAACCTCAACCACGCCCCTAAGGCGTCACCAGGTGGTTAAGCCCAGTGACCGATCCGCTCTTCACGAGGTCACGGTCAGAACCTCTCAACGCCCTAGTCCCCGGAGGTTTCGGTGCGTCCGCGCCCCGGGCGCCGACCCCGGCTGGCCTGTTCCCTTTTAGTCGCCTCGTATTACAAGCAGGGAATACTGGGGTAGTATTCTCCAAGGCCCCCACCCCAGGGCCTTGCTCCTCGTCCCTGACGTATGAGCACAACCCGGGCCAGAACGCGCTCGAGCGTGTTCCCCCGTTTCTGCCACTTACGCCATATGTGCTCATCGGGAACACCCCGAGCCTATGCCTTCCGTCTTTGGACGGGGCTGCGTTCTGACCCATATGGTCCTATGACCAATGCTTGGCCTTTCTTCGGACTGTTATTTTTCCTTTTGTGTGGTAGCGTTCTGCGTTCTACCTATCGGTCCGGTTTGTAAGTGCCAGTCTGGCAAATGTCCTAAGCGCTTCATAAGTTTTTCGGCTTTTCAAGAAGGCTCCTGCTTCAGGTGGCCACTTAACTTTTTACTTTCTAAGTGTTTTTATAAGATTGAGCCGGGCCGTTCTGGTTCAGGGACAGTATATTAGCATATGTTTAACTGTCTCAGGTTTCCTGTCGCAGGCACATATTGGGTCCTCGGACAGATTGAATTTGTGGAGTTTCGCTCTGAAGTCCCCGTGGCCTGTGAGGAACTGGGTGGTGTAATGGTCCAGGACCAGCGGAAGACTGCACCTTAGTCATACCGAGGGCAACATGAACTTAGTCCATTCGCCTTTGTCTACATTATCATATCTGGATTGCCACTCATCCATGAGGTTATTTGTAATATCTTCTAAGTTTTCTCTTGTTATTTTGTCTCTGGCATGCAGGCTTTTAGAGGACTGGAGCCTTACCTCGAGGTCCAGAGGGAGAGTCCCCGCTACGACCGATAAGCAATTTGTAGATGCCGTATTATATGCTTTTGTGATAGCTCTTAATGGATTTCGTTGTGCTGATAGCAGCTTATTACAACTTTTTAGTAATTTTGCACCCTCAGACCATACTTCAGACGCATAGCATATTCGGGGTAAGAATACTCCCTTGTACAACTTACGGGCTGCTATGTGTCCCATGCCCCAATCAGCTGAGTACACGGCTCTTAGTCTACTATACATTTCATCAGATTTGTTGCAGACAGATTTGACGTGATCCCAATAGCTGCGTCTAGGATCGAGAATCACGCCCAGGTACTTGGCTGTTGCCGTAGATTCGATTAATTGGGCGTTTATGGCTGTCCCAAAGCCCACCGTGTACCCTGGTTTCAAGCCGCCTTTTAACGAGAGTAACTGGCTTTTGCTTGGCGAAAATTCCAGCGAAAAAGTTCTAGACCATTCGATCAGGTGGTCGAGTTGTTTTTCTATGCGTGCGAAGGCAGTGTGCGGTCTCGCTGCACCGACCATCAGCAAAATGTCATCTGCATACGTTATCAATTTTGAGGTTAACGTCCTGTTGCTGTCTTTGTATATGGGAGTCATTGCTACTTTCCAGAGCGTGGGGCCCAGTTGAGATCCCTGGGGGCACCCTCTGTTTAGCCTTTGTCTGTAGTGTACTCCTTCTATCACCAGATCAGCCCATCTATCGTTCAGATAGGACTCGACGATCCTCACTGTGCTCAGTGATGCACCCAATTCGACCAGTTGAGTCAGTACTGGCGACCATTTGACATTATCGAAAGCACCTGTTATGTCAAGAAATGTTCCGAATATGTGCCTTGCCTTTGATGCGTCAACCCAATTATTCTTAGCATTCCGGCTGTGATCCCATCCATTCCTGGGGCGCTGGAGGTCCTCATTCTCCATATTGCGGCTTTAACTGTAAGTGGTTCAAGTGTTTTATTGTTATGGGCTAACGGACCTTGATATATTAGATCACCTATGTCCGGGTCTACTGGTACGAACTTATTTAATATAAGCTCCGCCGTCTCTTGACACGTCGAGGTCTGTGTACCATCTGACCTTTTCATGGTGCTTTGTATACTGCGTGTGCGGCTACCGTTCTTTGCCCAAGAGAAGGCCTTGCACCACGGATTTGTATTTAGCTCATCCGCAAAGCACTTCCAGAACTCGAGCTTTTGGCGTCTTATTTCTGTGAGAAATTCGTTGCGTAATTTATTGTATTCTTGGCGGTTGGTGGACTTTAGACCGTTTAGTCTCTTTCTGGACAGGTCTTAACGCATATTTGCAAGGACTGGTGACCACCATATGTTCTTGCCTGCAACGCCATCCGGTTTTTTCATAGGTATCGCTTTATCAGCTGCGATTTTTAGGGCGTGACTTAAGCCCAAGGCCATTGTGTCTATGCTGGTCTCGTTTATACCGCCTATCTCTCCCAATAGAGTGCTTCTAAACACGTCCCAGTCGGCCAGTCTGAAACTATATCTGAGAGGGTCGGATAATCTCTTGGTCGGGCTGTTTATTCTAAGGACCATGTTTATGACCCTATGGTCACTGTCAGTGAGATCACTGACTGACCAGTCGTGCAACAGATGGCTAATGTCGGCCGTGGTCAGTGTTATATCTATATTAGATGCGCGACCGTCATTACGGCAGAATGTGCTCGGTTGGCCCGCTTTGTTGTGTACGGTCAAGCCATGTCTTTTGATGCACTCTTCAGTAAGGCGGCCCCGTTTGTTCCGCGACTCCGAGTACCAGAGTCTAGAGTGCCCATTTGTGTCCACACCAATCAGGACTCGGTTTTCCTTTACAAGGATCTGGTCTAGTCGCTCTGTGTGTGCTATAGTTGGCGTGTTATATTTAAAATAAGCCGACACTAGGATGACAAAGTCGAGGGGCCCAGTGCCGTAGGCTATTTTAACGACGGCTGTATGGCTTGCGCAATACGAACTCAGAGTAAGTGGCTGGAATCGTTTGGTTAGCACTACGATCGCCGCCCCATTGTCTCTGCTAATGAGGACTTTACTGCACCCCTCAAATGCATATATCTTTCCATATGTAACGAGGGGTTCTTGAATAAGAACGATATCAATTTTCTGCGCTCTGCAGAGTTCTCTCAATTGATGGCTCGCAGTTCTGTCTCTATTCAGATTGTGCTGACTTATTTTCATATTTGTGGACGTGTTACTCATTTTTGAACAGTCGTAGCGAAGTCCGTGCGTCGGAGGAGCGCACTTATGGCTTTGATTTTTGCCGGGCAATTAGCCGACGAGGCCTTGTGGTTTTTGCTCTTGCAATTAGCACATTTCATTATCTCCGAGTCAGGTAGTATAGTAACAGTGGCTGTAAATACAGGCTGATTCGATCAACATGGACAAACATATAACTTCAATTCTATACTACAATTATATATCCAACTACCAACATGATCAACCAATGGTGACACCGAGTAGCTATTCCATAGGATATCACCTTGTGACTCGCGAGTACAAAACCAAAAACTCAAAGTTATATCATGTGATTTATTGCATTTAAAAAAAAAAAAAGTATAAATGCATGATATACATAGTATATCTATGTAAAATGAAATATACACTGCCTTTTCAGATATATTTTGTTAAGAAATAAAAGATTATTACTACTGGTATAGGTACACTAATATACATTCAAATACATAAAGACAATTATACAATATAGTAGGTTTTATTAGTAGTTATTATAGGTTATAGTATTTAGTATAGGTTTTATTTATGTTTATTATATAAGATAGTTTATTAATTTGATTTAATAATCATAAATAAAGAAATTTACACGACATTAGTATGTGTTATTATTACAGACACAGAATTTAAAATCTTTTAAACGTAGAATTTAGTTACAGCAGTATACCTCAATGTAGATATGCAGCTTGAGTAATAATAATGGCTATGAATATCAATTAATATATTATGTTTTATTTATCACAATTTTTCACAATTTTTTGATATATTGCCTGATTTATATTGATTTCAGTTTAATAGAGTTAACATTAAATGAAAATTCAATAATAATATCACACAAGAGCGTAGTGTGTAGGTAGGTCAAGCACTATAAAAGTCGCGATTGTAGGTTGGCGCCCTCGGGTTCACGTTTTATAGTATAAGATTTAAGATTATATCTACACAAAAATTATAACGCGATATGAATGGTAGATTAATCTTTCCTCTGCCACCATTCCCAACAATCCTCCTCGACGCCTTAAACGTCACTGGCCGCGTGATTTACTTTTATAATCAGCTCAAAAACTTACTAATCAAAATTTATTATTGAAGTAGGGTCATTGGATGCCCCTTCTATCACGCCCACATGCCTTGTAAATAATGTTAAAAAATTTACTTATTGTATCAAATGTATACAGATTGTAAGTATATTGTTGTTTTTAAAATAATAATAAAAAAAAGATTTTCGGAATAAAAGAAGATAACCAATTCATAATATTATATTACGGCTCCACGTGGAGCCTCACTGATTACTTTCTTCACATTAGCCAATAAAATAATAATATTATGTTCTAAAGGAATTTTTTCGTCACCGACTGGTGGTCTTGTGCGATACAAAAATGCGCCGCAGTCAAAGTGTTAACTATCTATAGTTTTTAATTTGAAATTTAAAAAAATTGCCAAAATATGCAAAATATGCAAAATAAGCATAAAAATGTTAAAATATGCACTTTCCTGCAAAATCTATCGATTATGCAAAAATATGCACAGTCAAATTTTAGATCTGATATCGTGGCACCGAGAAATAAATTTATTTCGCACTCTGCTATATTTAACAATAATTAAACAAAGTAGGTATGCAAATGCTACAAGTCCCTAAGCCTACTAATGACCGATGGACAATCCCCACCGATCGTAATATGATACTTATGATTTTTATTAATATAAACGTTTAGTATATAATATAAATGCTGAATATGCAACAATATGTGACATGCCTTAAAAAACAGGTAGAAATGGTAAAAACGAAATTTCAAGGTCAAAACTATAAAAGTATAAGTACTTAGAACTAGAAATGTATCATATTAGGTTTGGGTTTATCCTAAGATTTTCAAAAAGGTCTTGGGCGGTGAACGTGTTAATTGTGAGCAAAATATTCAGTGGTTTGAGAGCGTAAGCTAAATTACCCGTCGTTGCCGCGTTACGGTAAAAAAAATAAAATAGTTGAATAATAACTGTGTATATAAGGATAAATATATAGGATGTATCATGTATACATTGTTAGAATAGTATGCAATTAATAAAAAACATAAAATGGAAAATAGTTTAATTTCTTAAGCTTTAATAACATTTATAGATACTATAGATAGGTATACGCAAGATATATATTTTATTTTATGAATGGGAAAACTATACATACTTCACCCAAAACAAAAGATTTCTTTTAAATGTATAAACACTATAAACAAATGAATTTCAACGAATTTGTGTATTATTATTATGGAATTTCTTTATTAACTATTCATTGTATCTTTTTGTTGTTTGGTATTTTGTATTTTTAACTTTTCGAAAGATCTAACTCTGGACATGGCAACACAAAGTTGACAATGGTCCATGACTAAACACAGGTTGGGGTAAATATAAACCTACTTTATCCAATGTTCTACCCTGTGCATAAGCTATTCGAAAATTGACGTTTAGTAAATGAAAAGGGAAGAGTAGAAACTGTCGGGGTTAAATCAATTCTAGGCTATATATTCCAGTCAAGGGACCAGTTATAGATTCCAAGTCTAAAGAATGATCGTACATATTTCGTACTATAATTCTTGTGTCATTTATTAGATTGGAGATTACATTTAAATTTCTCAAGGGTATTACAATAGCACCTTTCTTTAGTACCAAACTGTATTGAAGGTAAACCACTTAAATGTAAACTATCTAAAAATTCTATAGGAAACAAAAAATCGTCACATTCTTTTGACACTATACTTAAACTTAAATACCTTTTTACTGGCCCTGGCAACATAGTGACAATTGCATTATTCATCTCATCACAATGTTCATTTTTAGATGTAAGAATAGCAAATTGTGAAAAAGTAGACACATTTTCTAAACTAAAAATAATATTTTCAAAAACGTCTTTTATCATATCACTTGAGTTTATTCATGTTCTAATTTTAGGATACTACAACATCAAGTTGTCTGCAGGTAAAAAGAACCGAACATAATATAAGAGATATTGATACATTCTCAAAAAATATTGAAATTGGGGAAACAAGTGTTTCACAAAAGGTCATAGTATTATTTACTTAACAAGTACTATGTGTAATATCATACAAGAGAATAATATAATTATAGTATAGATACTTAAATGTTATAATATAATATATAGTAGTCTTATAACATGTTAATATAACTTCGGAGAAATTCTTTATCTCATTTCCGAAACTGATCCGAAATGATTTCGTTTTTATTTCTTTTTTTATACCATTTTTTGCTCGTGTGCCTACCTAATTAAGAACTATATATTTTTATAAGAATTTGTGTAAATATTAAATAGAAATAATTTTTTTACTAACCTAACCTAGGTAATTGTTTGTTTATTTCCATCTATAAAAATCTTATAATTACTACAATATGTCGACTTTATGGTAGTGAACATCTAGCGTACAGAAATATATTTAAAAAAATTAAATTAATTAAAAATCAATTCATAATTTTCTAAATATTAAAACTGATTATGCATACATTATTTAAGTGTTGAAAATACTATATATATTTTTTATACAACTATATGGATACTAAATGGTAATATTTTTTTTACTTATTTAGGAACTGTTTGATCTACTTAGAAGTGCTAACTAAGGAAAGGCATTATTAGCTACATATCAAGAAAAGGTACTATTGGATAGCGTAGGCAGTAAACGCTTGTGTAATTTGATCATTAATAAAGATCTGAAAGATGATGTCAATAAACAGGTTCCATCATCTAGGCTTCATGAAGTAGCTTATCAAATCACTAGTATTTTTAGTAAGGAACATAAATGATGTCAACATATGCAAGTATATTATGTATAATAATGTAAAATCTATATGTATACAAATTAGTGTACATTTTGAATACATTTTAAACTCAAGATATACCACACCAATTTCAATAAAAATTTCAGGACATATTAAGATTAGTATGTATATAGATGGTTTCTGTGAAGTTTGTACGCCGTGCGATAAATGGTTCCGGAGTTATGGCCTCTTAATGTTTCGCGGTATGCGTTCACTTCGTCCGCCGAATATGTAGAGTAAATTTTAATAGAAAACAATAGGTAATCATTGAACGATGACCAGTTATGCCATAAATGTACCCCAAATAGCTCTTATATACATCCATGGTATCGTTAATTGGTTTGTTTCCTATTATAAATTACCCTATGTAATTATTCATTATTCTTTAGTTTGTAATATTTATTTCATCATATTTATGTATTTATTCGTATGGCCATATTAATACATTAACAATACAGATTGATTTTTATTCGTAAAAAAATGTTATTTGTAAAAAATTCCACGACCAAGGGGACAGAATGTAGGCCGACGATCGCGTAATTATTTCGGCCAACAGTATTATAGAAGTTTTCAAAGTGAAAATGCACAATTACAATGAAATGTTTTTCAACATTTACGAAATGAACGAGGAACTACATCTGCAGGTCCGTCAACAAATCCAGCATCAAGACGAACGTCACGAATTTCGCGTCATGCACAAGCCATGGAATTTGCTGCATTTCATTACGACAGTGAAATGGATTACAGTGAACATGGTCTTATTTGTGGAATAACGGTGAGATGTTTACATTGACTGGCATGTGTTGTGCTAATGGCAAAGTGAAATTGCCAGCATTCGAATCTCCCCTGATCCACTGCACTCATTGATTTTTGTAACATCACCAACGTCCAAGCATTTTTTGTCCCACATTCAAAAATATAATACGCCATTTCAAATGACTTCTTTTGGTGCGACGAAAGTTATAAGAGACAGTTTTATGCCGACGTTCGAGGTAATTATTTCACGGCGTTGTACGATTGAGAACGTTTTACCTTTTTATCAACACGATTGAGACCGATGTTGGCAGATCAAAGAAACAATATTTTGTACCTTAAAATCAAACGATTGAGAACGATATTTCTAGCGACGTTGCCATTTATTTTAACTTTTAGTAAAAAATTTTAGGGCTGGGATTTTGATGGAAATGCATCTTTTTTCGTTTTTTTGAAACGTTGTTTTGTTAATATAAAATGTGTAAACTGATTTTTTTTATATTTTTTTAAAAAAAAATGCATTTTTTGGGCATTTTTCACAATTTGTTATATAAAAAAGTGAAAACCTTGAAAATGAATTATCGAAAATCGAGTCCTCTAATTTAATATAAAACATCCATAACAACCTCTTCAAAAACATATAAACATAATATGTATATAATATACATAATTTATTGTATTAAAAATATAAGAATTTATAAAAATTAAAACTTATCTCATAAAATAATTAGTGTATTAGATACATATACAATACGTCAATACGACTATACGAATTCGTAATTACATTAAAAGTAACAAATAAAATTGAGTTTATAAAGGTGATTTATTTCAATACAATTATATACATTCGATTATTTGAATTATTTTATTATTAATAGGTAGGTATGTTACAAAATAAAATATATTTATACAATATATAGGTACCTGTAGAAATAAGTAAGATAAACAAAATACATACATACTGACTTCCGAAAAATAATAATACACTATCCGTGTGTTCCTAAACGTTTGCATATTGTTATCAAATCCATCGGGTTTCATTTCAGTCCATCCTTTAGAATAGCAGATTGCTGATAAGTCAATCGGCTTGATTACCTCCCCTCCAGCGGCTGACCAATCTGATAAATTTAGGAACACACGGTATATTAAGTATATAAATACGTACTAAGAACCTCCAATAAATTAATTTTTAGAACTTACAGCATTATAACTTAAAATTAATGTTTTCTATAGCTGATTTTTTTGCTTTCCTCTTTAAATAAAATTTTGTTATAAAATATATTAAAAATACTATTATTACGACAACTAAATATTTGTTCGTGTATATAAATTCATACGTTTTATTTACAGTAAGTGAATTTAGTAACATATCTTGTTGGTCTAATTGGATATTTATTTTATTGAACGCTTCTTTATTAAATTTAATATTTATTTATTTCATCGAAGTGAATAGCTTTGGGATAGGGCTGATTTGAAAAGTTGTAAACATTACAGCATGAATCATTCATCAGAGATAAGTCTACTGGAACTGAGAAATATGTTTTTGGTTTAATTTTTGTTCAGTTTGTAGTACACCTTTCGAGGTGTAAGCATCTGATCTCAAGTATAACTTCCCAGAACTTTTAACTTAAATTTTTTGCGTGAAAGACTATTTATTACAAATTATAGTTGTTGTAGTGGGTTTATCACATACAAAAAACCAATGATTTTTGAAAAATGAGGATACCACATTTCTGTTTTGAATTCAGAGATATAAGTATCACATTGAGGTAGTTTAGTTACAGCATTTTTTAGTAATTCTGTTACACACGTGGGGTCCGTGTCACAATTATGTATAATTTTATTAAATCCACAAACAAATATTTTTGCCACTACTTTACAGTTATTTAAAGCTGGCCAAATAAAATATTTGGTCATTATTTTGTCCATTAACAAATACATAGAATTTTTAGTCATATGGAGAAATTGACCATGTTCATTAATTGGAATGTAAATCGGTAATATGTAATAAACGTTAAAATTTTCTATAAGGCACATTGGAAATTTTAAAGAAAAAATAAATCTGTCATTTACTGTGTGCATTTCAATACTTAATATTTTGAATATTTCTTGGATATTCTTCATCAAATTTAACAGGGATTTTCAAATCCTTCGGGAGAATAGTCTCTATATTTTTTATTTCCGATAGCAATTGGTCGGGTGTTATTATAAACGCATCTACTATATTATTCTGAACGTTAGAAATTACTCTTTGTAACCTACTTATAAATATGTCCAATTCAAATATAGTGTGTTCCATAAGACTTATCGAACTCGGAATAATAATTTTTCTATCTTCGTTAGATATCTCAATAATCATTTCGTTCAATTTTGTCTCGCCTTCTTTCATATTTGCAACATAATTTCTTATTTTCATTAAATGATATAACCGAATAAAATTAATTATTGTGCTTTTTAATATAGATATCTGATCATGAACAATACGCATAAAATCTTTCTGATCGTTTTCTAATTTATTGATCGAACTATCATATTTTCGTACATCATCAGCATCAGTTATTCCATTCATCTATTTTAATACCGTATCCCCAAACTCAATAGATCGCTTCACCTTTTTGTTCTATCTACCCATTTGTACAATTAAACCAATCTCGTTTTCCAATTTATTCGCATATTTTTTTAACTGATACAAAGTTATAGACATTTCTTTGAACGCAATTAGTTCAATTGATTTTAACACTTGCCTAATATTTCTAAGACTGCTATTTAAAAATTTCAAGGTTAGGTTTCAAAAAGAACAGAATATCCTGCTATCATACATAATTTTATAAATTACAACATTCTGCGATTTCGGTCAGATATTAGAAAAGCAGTTAAATATCATATGAGCACAGATTTAGCACTTTAGCAAAAGACAACAGGTGAAAAAAAAAAAAAAATGTCAAGTGTTAAGAATATTTTAGGATTACCAAATGTAAACTAAAACTATAATAACTAAAAATTATTTTCTTGGTGTGCCATTACACATTTTAATGGTTATTTCATATTTCCTTGTTTTTAATTTTGTTTGAACCTTATATTTGTAGAGCTTAGAAAAGACATATCTAACGCTCCATACCACCGGTTGGGTCAACACAACAGTTGTGCTTCATACTTTTGCCAAAAGTTGATGAGATAAATTTCGTTCCGAAGGCACAGAAAAATCAGGTTTTATGGCTGAATTCCGAAACATTGTGTATAGGCTGCAAATAAAATCTGATAGCTTGATAGAGGATGTCGATAACAACCTATGTGAGCGGTTTAATTCCCTAATTAAGAGGATGCTACACCCAGTGGCGGTTTTTAGGGGGGCGAAGGGGGCGCTCCCCCCCCCCCCCCCC